>NW_017296691.1:1430418-1513423 GCF_001594075.2 Trachymyrmex cornetzi | reverse complement strand
CCCCCCCCCCGCCGTTAATTGGATCCGAGCTCGCAGACCCGGCTTTACGAGGGCCAATCGTGCCGAATTATCCGACCTGCATTTCCCGATCGCCTGCAAGCAGCGGCGCACACCGCTGCGGATGCACCACTCGAAAGTTAAAGCGCCGACCGCGAGCAACTTCCGACTCGAGACAAGGAGAGCTCGAGAGTAGCCTAACGGAGGATTAAGTTGGTCCGTTTCACGGAATGCAGAGGCCGGTCAATAATAGCAACGGCTTGAAATTGAAATCAGATGTAATATCAAAGGTATAAATTAAACATCGACCGTGTCTATATACCTATGTTTATACATAACCAAAAATTATTACTTGAAATAATTGCATAAAATCAATATAAGTCTTTCCGGTTTTATATACACAAATATTCTTGGATGTTTAAATATCTATCTATGGAATATCTTCTGAATTCATTGTAACATAATTATAATTTCATGATTATTCTTGGTTAATCATTAAGAAAAAAAGATAATTGACTATTATATAAATATTATAATAAACACAAAAAATCATTATTTCTTATTTTCTTTAATAGTTATGATTTTTGTTCAACATCAAACAAATATATTTGTGTGATTTTTATATATTTTACAGAAAAAAAATAGAATATTTTCATAAAGCAAAATTTTTTAATTAAAAAATCTGCTGCTTTTTATACCTATACACTTCCTCTGATTTTTTTATCATTGCTTTAAAGCTGTTATTGTATTTACTTTTATTTAGTTTATTAATATAATAAATTTATATTTATTTTTCACTTCCTATCAGCTTCTTTTGACTGTTTCAAATTCGTGAAATTGTATTACCTATACTAAACAAAAATAAAATTTCTAATAAAATTACATAATTAAGAAGATATAAAGATACATATATGATATTTTATATACGGAACTACATACAAGCAAAGATAGTTCCCTTTAAAGTAAGAACAAACTGATCTCTTTGCGCAGACATTTCACATACTTGAAATAATGATTAATCTTTAAAATCTCTAATAACTTAGGATACGATCATGTGGAAGATATAGCGGACTAGCATTACAAGTTGTGCGGATAGTCAGATAGGCAAATATTCCGTAAAAACCACGGAAATCGAACGGGAGTCCAAATTTCCGGTACAGTCTAAGCTAGTCGAAGGGGACGAAGTCTCATTTTATTTCTTCCGTAACGTATACGTATACATATACAACCCATTTCTATCCCGCCATCATCGTCCCCCGTAAAAATGCTTCCATCGTGCGAAGTATCCTTTTTGCAACGACCCTCCATTTCCGAAAACCTATAGAGCGACCTCTTCACCTTGACGAGCCGGGAGGGTACCAAGAAAAACGAGATACTACTCGAACGTCGTCGCTACCCTTTATTTGCCACTTAGCTTAAACCCTTTTACCCACCCAACAAACGTTCACACTGAAACACTAAACCTTCGGCGAACACACACAACGTCGTATGCGTGTGCATAAAAATCACGTATACTAACTTTGCAATTGCAAGCAACGTGTTTGCATAAATACATACTAAACTGAGAGATTACTTTCAAATCTGATTTTAAATATTTTAATGTACTAATAAACAATTTGAGTAAAAAATATGCATGCTTACACGTTCACGCAAAAGTCTATTGCTGTACAGTAAATAATAATAGAAAACTGTACACACGCCATATATGTATATTCTATGCATCCATAAGCGCAGACGTAATTTTATGGTTTCCGTATTGTATTCATCAAGAGAGGCGCGCACGCTAAGCTCGGCAATCTTGATTCAATTTACGATAGTAAGTATAGTGGATTCTGTAATAGAAGTACGATGAACACAATGCGTTCTGCGATCTCCGCGAAATGACGGCACAGTCGTTAAAAGTGACTTACAATTACAATTTGGAATCCTCTTGTGAGGAAAACTCCATAAATTCTGCAAAGACAATCTTAATCACGCGCATAATTATTTATTATATACATATACATATGTAATTTACGTGATTGAAAATTGTAGTTTTATAGTCATGTTTGCTAACCGACGTAACTTTTGGGAGAAAACATGAAAATAAAGAGATTTTTCTATTTATTGATATTGTTTTTTGGCTCCTTCGTCGTTTTTGTATTTTTCCAAAAATTCAATTTTTATAACGGAACTATAATTTTCATTACATGAAAATTTAATTCTCTCTTGTTTTTTTGTGACATATATAGGTAAATAACGTAAGAATATTAGTATTGATATCAGAATGATGAAAAATACAAATTAAAAAAAAAATAATTATAAATTATTAAAAGTATCATATACAAATTTTAAACTTCCAAATTAACTATGTTTCTATGTTTGCATCATTTTTTAATAAAGTGTTTCTTCTCTCTCTCTCTCTCTCTCCCCTGTCCCCTACTCATTCTTCCTCTCTCTCAATTAATACACAAATACAATCTAATTCTTCGTAAAGATTCATTGGCATATTGAATTAATCAGATCGGAAACTTTTATAAACATACAATATAGCAACTGCTAACGAGATTTTAAAAGAAATCGAATGAAATAAAAATGCAAAGCAGGTAAGGAAAAAGAGAAATATTTAAAAGCGGCAAAAGAAAAAAATATTAAAAAGCATAAAAAGGGATTAAATCTCAATAATAAGCTGAAAGCGGATTTCTTTCTACTGTTGCAATTATTGATTTATTTTCTACCTAGCAATATTTTATGAATTTCGCAGATTATCGGAATCGGCAAATCAAAGCTATTCATATAGATAACATCAAAATAGGATCAGTATTTTCTATATTCAAAAACTTCTTTTAATGATGTCACTATCAAGATCCTTTAGGGTAGCGATCATATAACTTTTTCCCTAGGGCGGAAACGTGAAAAGTGAAAATTCTTTGTACGTATGTGTGTATATGTACAAACATCATACATAAAAATTTGCACTCTTCACGTTTCCGCTTTAGTGAAAAAGTTACATGATCGCTATCCTGTTCTATAATAAAGACGACAAAATTACACAGAATAATCTCTTATTAAAATAATGAAAATATCTAGTTCTTAAAAAACTTATGATCGATAATATCGTAAAGAACCGAGTACTGCATGAAGGTGCAGGTTTTTCATGCGGAATTACTAATGATCATTCGTACAGGTTGCACGATGTCACAGATCCACAAACGCAAACTTCTTCGTAAAAGGTAAGGATGTTCCAAGAGCAGTCAGGGAGAGATTGCGAAGGTGGATCTCGGAGCAGAAGGGTGACAAATCAATGGCGGATGGTAGGGTAGGTAGCGGCATATGAGCGCTGGTCTCCTATCTTATCAACGCATTATTCAACGGCGGAGGCTGCTCGGGACTCTAACTGCCTGCATTTGCATAAATCCATAGATCTCCCGGACCTGCTCGGCTGCCCGGCCGTGTCTATCCATCTCTGGATGCATGCATACAGCAAATTACAGTGCCCGCAAGCGGAATTGTGGGTGGCGAATCAGTGTGTGTATGTGTATGTCTCTTTCTCTCTCTCTCTCTCCCTCCCTCCCCCCTCTCTCTCACCCTCTCTCTCCCTCCCTCTCGGTTACACCTCTTACCGATCTCCTCTCATCCCTTTCACGGAAGGGCTGAAGGGTGCACTACGGCGGTTGGGGTGACATCCACTCTAGTTACGGCTTTGTATTGGATCGTTAACGACATCCCTAGCTTTCTCTTATTGCCTTGCCTTGTCTTGCCTTGCTGAAGAACGTTAGCATAACAAAGAACATTTCATAGCTCTCAAAAAGTCAACAAATGGTAACGTCACAACGTAACGGAAACTTTACAACAGAACAGATTGCAGTGCACGATTTAGTACTTTTATATTGTTCTGAATTGATATAATTCGAAAAATATGAAATAGTACTACTAATAAGGAATATTAAAATAAATTAACATCTTATAACTTTCATGTTACAAAATATTTTTTAGCACACACACACACAATACGTGTCAACATAATATAATTAAAATATTATTTAGATCATTTTAAAAATGCATAAATATAATTTCCAAAAATAATTTTCACAAAACAATATGACAAATCTATGTTAACTAGAAAATAGTGATAAGATTTACTATAATAAATAAAAATTTCATCATTTATGAAGTTCACCATATGTAATTTCAAATTCAGATCTTGCTTTGGTGTGACGTATTCGAAGCACAATCGTTGTCAAATCACTAATCAGTAAGAGAAACAAAAGGATTGCTCCATTGTATTAAGGTACCACAGGGAAACCCGTTTCACCGTGTCAGGATTGCAGTTGAGCCTCTTGCCATAGCGGTTCGTTAGCAAAAGGAGACGAAACTATGAGTTCTGGTGCAAATACCGTCGATTACGTGCCAAGCAATAGTCTCGATCCTTAGTGGATTTTCGTGCACGGCGGATTATTGATTGTTACGTGAGCTCCATGAAATCAGAATCTACTGACTTATCATGTGTTATGTTCAGCTAACTCATTAAATAATTTCTCATACAATTACATAATTAATTTGTGCCGAGCTTTCCGGAGAACGCGACCCTTTGAAATGCGCCTCTTCGGAATATAAATTAATACATAACTTCACATGCATACACCTCTATCAATGTTTTGGTCGCCGTTAATTAGTAAATTTATACTCGATGAAAATTTTAATTATGTATCATTCTTGCATATAAAATTGTCGTAATTTTATTATTACGTTTACTAGAACGCTTTTTGTCTTCTAACGTGTTTAATAATGTTTTTAAAAAATTAGAAAAATGTTTATTAAAGATTAAAAATTAATATATATTAAAAACAGTAAAATTTTGAATTATTAAAAAATCAGCAAAACTTAATTCGGCGTTAAAACGCAGCAAAAGTTGCACTTCCTGATATACATATATAGAATCCGTTTCAACCGATTAAAAGTTCTCATTTTGTTATTCGACCATTGGATGATCACGCAGGTTTCGAGCACGGCTGAAACCGATTCCCGAGATTCTCGCGAGTAGGGTGCAACGGACGCGTAATAAATTCCAGGTTTACCTATTCTGCTTGCGACAGGAATTATTCGGTGAGCTCGTAGGTGTACGATCGATTAAACCAGGAGAGATGAAATACGGGGGACGCACCAATTCGTTGTGCCGGTTCAGTAGTTCTACGGTAATCTACGATTATCTCTCAATCCTCTCCTGATTGTTTCAACGGACCTTCTCCGTTCCGGCTTTACGCTTCGTCCGTTATGATTATACAATCAATTCAATCTCATAAGTTAAACGTGATATTTACTATGTATAACATTCTGTTTATGTTTATTGCAATGAAAGAATAAAAAATAATTTAGTTTTTATACTGAATAAAAGAAGAATCTAAACATTTCATCTTCAAATAGCTAGCTAACTAAATCAGATGATTGCTATCTAGAGTTATGCTACTCTACTGAAAAAAAAAAAATTTACTAAATCTTAATAAATATTTCTTTGAATAATCCTAGCAAAATATTTACTAAATATAAATATTTATTAAATACAAAATTATTAATTTGATTTAACTATTATTTTTTTTTTTATTTATCTTACGGTAAATATTTATTTACCGTAAGTAAATATTCAAAGAAATTATTTATTAAAATTTAATGAATTTTTTCTCAATGTAATAAAAATAATTAAATGGAATATATTTAATAAAATCTTGTAACATGTATCATGCCTATTTTTGAAAAAAATATTTCGAATTATCTTTTTCCTTTCGCGCAGTTGCATCGTTTCTCAAACGGCCAGGTGCAACACGGAAGATGATGAAATGGGCCGAGCAAGTAGTTCGCACTCTAATTTAACGCAGCACGCTTGAACTCGCTAGCAACTCGCGGGGAAAGCCGCATCGCGTTTTACCGAGCCCACGTATGCTACATCGCGCTCGAGGGAGCACTTCCACAGAGGGAAAACGTGGAAAGGGCCGACGGCGGAAGTTACGCTCCGTTGCTTAGCCTTAAAAACTTCGTTCAGCTTCATCCCCCCTATCTTTCTCTTTCCTCTCTCCCTCTCTCTCTCTCTCGTCGGTATCATCAACATGCTATCTTACGAGCATTTCAACGAGCGGCGAAATGACTGCGGAGTGGCCAACTTAAGTCGAGTCCTTCTCTCGAATGTCCCTGACGGCGGCGGGACGAGTAGTTAATTAACACCTCCGCTCCCTTCGGTGGCAGCCGCAGCAGACTGCCGGCGTTTTCCTCTCCTGGAGTGTACCGCCAGCCCTTCCCACTCTCCTGGAAAAGCTTCCTCCTTCCAGGGAAAAGCTCTACTCGACTCCTTCTCCACTCCCTTCGTCTATGCGCCCTTTTCTGGCAGCACTTATCGAGTCTCTCTTCCCTCAGCGGTATTTTCTTCGTCGCCTTCGCAAGATCGGTTGGTAATTAAGATGCTTCCACAGAGTAGAAAAAGTCACCGGCAAGCACGAGACAGGATCTCATGTATTTTTAATTTAGGTAGTGCCGTCTCCTCGCACCGCTGTTCGTGGCATAAAAACCAAGTAAGAGACCACTTATATCGCAGACAGATGACTCAGTACGAGAACGTACTCTCTGTTAATTTGACTTTTACGTGTATTCGGTGCCCTGGCAATTCTCCGCATTTATATAGTTTCTTATAATTTTACGACTTATTCGATAATAGATCCCTTCTTCTTAAATATACTTAAAGGATAATCTATTTTTTATGTAGAATGGCTTAATTAAACGATTTCTATTGCCGAAATATTTGTTTCGATATTATTCTTTCCAAGATAAAAAAAACGAAATTAATGCAAATGTCGCGTCCTTAAAAATGCTAATGTAACCGCTAGCCAGCGGCAAGAACTTACGCTTCTACATGTAATATCGACAAATAATCCGACGAAGCCGGATCCCTTCGTGGCGAATTTTAGATGTTCATGGCATAAATATTTCCAAGAGTATCCGTGCGCGGTTGGGCGCAAACAGACGTGACAAGAACGGTAATATTCGACGCCATGGCGTTGCCGCAGCTCGTTATCCGTGCGATGTTAATGGTTTTATAATATCGAGACGCCAGAGGCGCGCCAATGGCGAAGACCGGCATCGGATGTATTTAGCAAGAGACGGCGCAAAATCGCAAGAAGAGATCGGTAAGCTGCTAGAAGGGGATGGACGGGGGACACGGACTGTTCCTTTAATCCAGTAGCGACGCTAGACATCGTGGCGCTGAATAGCTCCTCGCCGCTATATCCAAACCGGTTATCGGTTTTCGATCTGTGCGACGAAGCATGAGAAACGTTGAGTGATAATGCGGCGGCTAATATCGTAAACGATAATTTAACGGCGTTCCGCCTGACGCCGACGCGGTCGGACCGATTCTTTCAACGTTAAAACATGACGCGAAGTGCGTCGTTGGTATTGGCTGGTGTTACACATTTTCAAAAAAAAAAAGAGTAAAGAAAAAAATATAAAAGTAGATTGAAACTATTCGAAAAAATAAAATTTTTATATGATGAGAATTAGGCACAAACAAGAAAATATGTTTAACAATATCTGTAATACATTTGGTAATAGGTATATACTGTCTTTTATGTTTTTATGCTCAACGATCTTACGGGTATTAATCTTCGATTAAGAATTTTTTTTTCAATGAAAAAGAAATTTTATTTAACAAATAAGAATTTAATAAAGCCTACAACGGGCGAAGCTGGATCTTAGATAATTTATATTTCTAAAATAATTTCCATGTGAATTTATGTACCACATATGTAGTCATTTGAACGCACCGAATTGATTTTTTAGACACATAAACACAATTAAATTACTATAGTACTATCACAAATTAAATTGATACATTGAAAAAAAAATCTTAAAGAAATATTTCTTTGAAATTAAAATTTTTTTTTTCAGTGCAAGTAAATTATTCTTAAAGAAATATTTCTTTGAAATTAAAATTTTATTTTTTTGTACAAGTAATTTAATAATATAATTCAATATAATTAAATTTTATTTAATTGTATAGTATTAATTATTATTTTCATTTTATTAAATATTATTTAATTAAATAAAATGTGCACAAAAAATGTCTAATCAATGTCTATGTCTAAAAAAAATATACATATATGAATATATGCAGATGGAATATAATGAGCAAACAGAGAGAGAGAAAGAGAGAGAGAGAAAAAAGGACGGATAATTCTCTTTAATTTAATATAGTAACGATGCATAAAAATATGTTTCTCTTTTTATTTATTTTTTAATATAACTTCATATCTCAGTTCCTTTGATGTATTCTCGATATTCCAACGCAATGGTACTTCTCTTAATCGCTGACGGACCTACAAAGCGTAAAGCCATTTATGCCAAATCGCTAATTGATGCAAACGGAAATCGTACGTAGGGTTTATATACACGAGTAACAAGCGACATCGCCATAAATAAACCATTGCGGTGCGCTTGCGCGTTATAATTATGTGTTAACTACTCGGTAAACAGCACTTCGTCCTAATGACGTCATATAGGTCCTGCTAACGACGGGACAGTAATATGCGCGTTGTGCACAATACCAAAACCAGAATGTTACAGATCACTTGCATTACCCTGTATCACGCTCAATCTAATCTTGGATTATCGTCCATAGTTCAAACTTAATTGCTTTCAAACAAGCGGATCAGATTTATAATTTGTCTATATTTGTTGTATTACACAAATATATATGTACATCATTTAATATTCTTTATCAATATGTCTTCCTATTACTTTAAATTTTACATCTCTCTAACTGTCTAATATCAAAGAACAAATTTCAATCAATTTTCAATATAACAAAAAAAATCATTAAACAAAGAATTTATTTTTAGCTAAATATATTAATAATGTATATAATTGTTTATTACTTTTAATCAAACAATATGATAAAATCTCAACTCATTAATAATTTAACTGAGACACCTGCGGTGATCACGTTACGAAAACGCATATTAAATGGCTCGAATCAACGTCCACTGAATGTAGAGACATTTAAATATACGACAACAAATATTAGTATTTACTGAATAAAAGTTTCACGTAAATAGCTTAATTCACCTTTTTTTGTTATCTGCCACGACAACAGAATGTAAACTGCAAGTTTCAAGTTTTACGAATCAGTCGATCCATTAGTCAATCGCGTATTCGGAGTACTTTTAAATACAACGTTCCCTTCACTCTCAAAATTGACATATCTCGACGTAAAGAATTTTCGCGTGACGTACTGCGAAATGCAATTTCCGCGTATACATGGCACGTCGATTTCCTACACTGCAACGCGCTTAAGTAATTACTACGCGCGCAACGTGCAACCCTCAAATCGGATTCGACGCAGCCGCTTTCGCGTCGCGTTTACGTCCCTTCGCAATCCTCTACCACCTTCATGTCTGTCTAACGAGGTACACAATGAAATTCTCCACTCAAATCTCTTAAATATAACAATTTTTTGGTCATCCAGGAAAGAACTTGCCGAAGATGTCGACAATCGCCAGATTGTCGATCGTAATCGCGGGTTAGTTGAATCGCGTTATTCTGCGGTGGTCAAGTATTTCACGTTTGCCCGATGCAATCATCCTTCCACAGCCTACCCACTGCTACCCTGTATAGCAGGGCCGGCGTTAATTGATCAAATTACAGGGCCGTGAGCCGCCATCGAAATTGCAGAACTGACGGACGCCACGTTTTCGGACCGCTCTACCCCGAAAGGGGGCCGTCATGGGGGTGCCCCGTGATACTACGTGAATTTCAACCCCTGCCTCTCCGGATACCCTTCTAACCGCCCTCGAACGACCCTTCGTCCATTGGCGGAAGGGGAAGGGGAAGGTTGGGGAGAGGATAGAGAATCACTTCAAACCGATCGGGATGATGTTCCGCGAGGCTGCTCGACCGGTCAAGTGTTCATTGCCGGTTCATTCGTGCGAATTCCGCTTTTAATTAATGACTACCCAAACTCGATGATTGATCGACAGTATCGCTGATTGGCAGCGTTGCCGTGTCGATCAGAATTTATCTCCTATTCGATAAACAATCTTATTATTGAAGTCTCTCTTGAAACGTGTCTTATCATTTATTGTATATTTTGTCAACGGAAAGAACGGTTTTGCTGAAATATCCAAAAATTTAGCTAGACATAGATCTGAAAATAATTGTGTTAGATCATCAAAAATTTATGTAAAACATTTAAGTATTGATGACAACATATGCAATAAAAAGTTTTAACATTTTAGCAATTAGTTTGTAGAATGTCCTACAATCTACATAATTATTTTGATGATGCCAACAAAATTATTTTCAGATCTGTATCTATCTAAACTTTCAGACACTTCAACAAAACTGTTCTTTTCGAGTAAGATAAAAAAATGTGTTCCTTCTTCTTCCTTCCCTTCTTCTCACTAATTCTTTAAAATTGCGCACACAAGCAAAATTTCGATATAGAACTGGATTAATAAATCGCTGTTGCAAAATAACAGACAAATTATATTTCTCAATACATATTCAAAAACTCCATTCTCCAAATTATGTACATTACAAGTATATATGTTTATTAATTGAATATAATAATATATATGAGATATAAATATCTTTTCTGAATAATTACACATGCAATTGCATATCTGCAATGTAACTGAATAAATTAAGAAACGTAATTTTTTCCGTAAAAATGTTTATAAAAGCCATCATCAATATTTATTGTTATTTATTTTCCATGCGAAAAAGATGCGTTGGCGCATCATTCATAATAAAATTATTGTATTTAGATTAATTAATATTGTGCCATCATGTTTAAAAAATATATACAATAAATATAAATTAACAAGTTTAGAACAAAATTCTAAAACCTTAAATTTCAATTTGTCTGGTATTTTGCAAATGGTAAGCAATTAGCCATATCAAAAGGTTTGACATGTCTCGGAGTACATTCGCTGCCGATCCTTCGGTCCGACAGGCCACCGGTCAACAACGACCGAAATTTGTTGTAACAGTGACGAGGGTCGACGTAGTTAAATATGATCGACGTGGAACGAGTGCCAACGCCCGTGCTTAGTTTGCTTTGTTTATGGTTGTTTTCAACCTGCCATGGCGAAGAGAGCGCGTAGGAGAAGCTTAAAGCGGATTATTATGCAACGGATTGTGTAATACTCGAATGCAGATTTAATAAAATATGATTCAACACCCCCCCAACGTCGGGCATTATTATTTTTATCTATCGCAATATAAAATTAACCTGAAACTGTACGAGAAATTTAATATGAGTTACATATAAAGCTTAGAATATATTTACGTACCACACACACAGAATTACAAGCGCGAGCATTGGGTTTTGCAGCGTTACATTTTGCGTAGTATAAAATAAATTTATAAATAGAAGTTGCAGTAGAAAAACAGTCACATACAATTTGCTATATGTTTTACAAAGCATTCAGATTTCAATAGAATTGAAGCTACAGTTCTCTCTAATATTATACTTTATAAATCGCAAGTTTCAACTGCATATTTTTCAAAAGATTAATGTTCCATATACGCGAATATTTACAATACGGGAACAGAGATCGAATGCATTTTCAAACTAAACTAGAAATTTTATTTTATTTTAAAAGCTTATTATGTTTTCTCGTCCTTTGTTTTTTAATTCCCCTCGCGTGATTTTATTCTCCTATACGAAATTGATCAAATACTCGTGCAAATCGATTCGCACCGTAAGGTGGTTTGCAAATTTCGTGAGGGTTGGACGCTCGAAACATTGATTCGTACTACTCGAAACTTCACGAAACCGTGAGATATAACTTCCGCGGATGTTCGGTGCACGCGCTTAGACGGTCAATAACGCTGAAAACTGGTCGAACGAAGGGAACGAAGGGAACGAGGGGAAAATTGACGTAATGAAATATGATCGACGTAGAACGCGCGAGTGCCATCGCGATGAAGTTATCCAGCTTGGTTTTCACACAATGGATGACTTCGTTGAAATCCGTACACGCGCCATACTGGCATACGGTGCGTATAACACGTCAAATGTGAAAATATTGATTCGGCCATTGTCGAACTTTTCGGCACGATATAGATTCGCGCGTGTGACACACGTTTTGCGAGCTGGATTGTTACGCCCGTATCAATGTAATCGATGATATCCAGATGACCCTCTCAAGTATAACAAGCCGGTGACAATTCCGAGGTCATCCGTGCAAATAGCTCGATCAAAGCAACAGCATTTAATTTCTTTTTAACAAAGCTTTGCTTTTGTAGTATTGTAAAATTGCGTTCGAAACTAAAAAAATTGCTTGGCCCATGGCGCATTGCATGCAATTGAATGTGACACCAGTGCGAATGTTATCGAACAATAAATAATTTTTGTATAAAATTCGACATGGCAATATAAGCAAGCCTG
Source organism: Trachymyrmex cornetzi (assembly GCF_001594075.2). Lineage (NCBI taxonomy): Eukaryota > Metazoa > Arthropoda > Insecta > Hymenoptera > Formicidae > Trachymyrmex > Trachymyrmex cornetzi. The sequence goes on along the minus strand of NW_017296691.1, from coordinate 1,501,011 downwards.
TTCATTTTTTATACACTATAGTTATTAATTCTCTACTTAATTATAAATGGTTACTTTTTTTTAACAGTATACATCGATACTTATTTGCAAAAAGAAAAAATAAAAAAACATATTCTTGTATAAACAACATTAAAAAAAATATTGAACATTTAACGTAGGCATATAGTCGATATTTCCAGCTGCATCGAATCGCGTTAAACAATTTACATGGCAAGCGGCCGAGGAATATACGAGTTCCATAACTCGATTCCTCGATTGCGATACAAACGAAATCATTCGCTTTTCGAAGTTTCCCAGGCCAATGCGACCGGAAGATCGCGCAATTCCGCGCCCGTTTATCTTCGCGAATGTACATAGAGAAACGCGGACGATTGAAGTCGAGGGGAAGAGCAAAGAGTAACAGGGCTCGTCAAGAACTAAATCGATTTACCGGCACGTAGAAGCCGCCGGCGCATCCATCCTCTTACCATCGTGCTACCGACTTTTATTTGCCGGTTTAAGTCAGTCGTTCTGTGCACATTCGTCGTCGTCGTCGTCATCGTCGTATGTACGCAAGTTTCTAAATTCAATGCACTGCACGCAGAGCGCAACGCGAAAAGGGCCACGCAAGAAAGGACGGCTGTGCGCGAAAAACGGTGAGCGAAGGGAAAACCGTAGACGCACAGGAACCGTGAGGCAAAAGGAATCAAAAGGGGAAAGGAAAAGGTTGCGGGGAAAAGAAGGGGCTAGCTGAAGGTAGAATTCTTGGGGAGAAATCGAAATTGCAGGTTTTCGTCGAAACGCTGGACTGGTCAGACGTGACCAAAGTGACGAAATAAGGGACACAGGCCGTGTCCCTCCGCACCCAGATAAATAGGATATTTTGAGATAAATGCTTACCTACGTGCTTTCAAATGGTATCGAGTGCTACCCTAAAGTTGCTGTACCCGAAGTACTCTCGATCATCCCCCTTCCCTTTTCCCTATACGGCAGAAATTTACTTACAGGAGAACCTGGAGACGCACGCACACATATACACACACACACACACACACATACATATATACCTTTACATCGTCACCGTCGTTCTCGCTGCAACGCGAACATTACTCAGTCGGCGTTCCGAGAATTAAATGAACCGAATAATTGCATAGAGCACCTCGACGCTCATGGTGCCCCGAATCTCTTTTGCCTCCCTTCCGCGCCTTTTCACCCTTTCATAGTTACTAAAGTAACCATTTTATCTCGCACGACCGACTTGCTCCGAATATCGATTCTCGAGGACGCGAACGTTTTCTTGAATAGAAGACTTTATTAATCTCTCTTGAAGTCTTGTAGATGTGTTTAATCAATTAACACTTCGTTCTCGAAATTTAAGAATAAAATTATTTGATTATTAAATGCAAGAATAAAGTTATGCAGTAAATGCTAAATTACGCGAATCTTTGATTATTCACTGTGAGAAAAGAACTTCAACCATAACAATTAATCAATGCAATAGCACATTGTGTGGCAGCAGAATCGATAATAAAATCTCTTGTAAATATCTGCGTTATTAAATGTATTACAGAGGTCGATGATAAACATTTTCACAAATAATTTCGAATATTTTCTATTATAAATACCGAACGTAAACTTGTCGAAGCGGCGGAACGCGCGTTGTTAAAGCTTACTCAAACATGAAGTATTGTATCTCCGTTAATGAATAAAATTTCAATACCGCAAAGCGATAGAATTTTTTGTTGACCCGGCGGGCGAATTGTCCCGAAGTTGACACCTACGTACACCAAGCCAATTCCCATCACTTAATCCAAAAATAACCAACGAGCTTGTAAGTAAAACTTTATATCTTTTATTTCAATACGCGTTATCATCTTTCAATAACGTACATAAGAATTATTAAAAACTCGCAAAGATTCTGGTATCTCTGATAAAATAATTTCTAATAAAATAGTTTAGGGAACGTAAAACACGTCAAACAAGAAATTTCGTGAATGCATTGTATGAAAAAATAATAGAATATTAATCTGATGAATACTTAAAAATATTCATAATCAATTTCTGAACGTAGCGAACAAAGCTCAAATTTCTCTGCAAACTTGACGTAAAGATCAGATATTAATCATCAGTTGAGTGTAACGATCGTATTGAATATCCGATAAAAAGTAAAACTTCTCTCGTTTATCATTTGACAATTACGCGTGAAGTTGACAGAAAATTTTCAGAGAATGTTCTAAAGCAATTAGTGCAGACTTGACAAAAAATTGAATAAAACTTAATAAAATCGTGGATTTCTTAATACCATATATTACAATATTTCCAAACAAAATTGCATTATTCTTTTCTTGAGATCTTTTAATTGCCATTGTCTTGTCATTCTTTTGCCAAGCAAAGGAGAGTACTCTTTTCGCGACCGTTCGTGAAGGATTGTTTCATTTTGATATTTTCTTATTTATTTTTTTCATAGAGACCGAATACTATCATAATGACGCTATACTAAAAAAATTGATACACTATGTGTGAGAAATAAAGTTAATAAAATCCTTATTGACATCATCATAAAATCGCTGTTCATCAGTTACATACACTTCAATCGTATAGTCGAAATGCATATATTAAATTATAGAATTAACATTAACTGCATTATAACATAAGTAATTATCTCAGGATTGTATGTTTAATTGCAAAAAAAAATACATAAAAGTTATGGAATATTTTAAATTCTCTCTGTTCCAATTTTATATAATATATAATAAAACACATTGAGTATATACATGTGTGCATGCACGTAAACAATTTTCTATGTTAAGAGCGTTTGAATATCTATATTACTTGCACATCCTATTGACGAGAATTACGATCTATTCGAAATGAGTTTGTAGAAGGGGTATGGGAGGAGGAGGAAGGCTAATTGCTTGATCGACAGCGACGTCGCTCGGACCGGAGGAGGAAAATTTCTCCCTCGATCCTTCAACGTCGTCGTCAACGTCACGTCAACAACATTCCATTACGAGGCTCGCGACGGCGACAATGTTGGTGTTCCCCTCGATCGATCTTCTTCCTAAAACGGTGCACTTTTAGTGTCGCGCCAAGCTGACGGGTAAATATGGATACCGCCAAAAATTCGGGCGAAGTACTCGAACGTAAGACGCGACGGACACATGATACAATCGAATGATCCGCGAACTTTTTACGGTCTTCAGTGGCAGTTCAAACGAAGAAAAGTCCATCTCGCGATCATTACGAACTACCATCGTACTTTACGCGCGTAACAGAACACTTTCCTTAGCGAAGCATCTGTAAACGCGACGTGCAGGCAGCTTGAAGAGGAATAAAAGTCGTACAAACACATTGAAAACTCCAAAGAGCATTTTCGGCGAATAGGTACTAGTATGGGTAGGAATTCTCGAGTATGATCGCGTTGCAATTTACGTTCGAGAGCGTCATGAGAAATCGCAAAATCATATAACTACATTTGAAGTCGGTGCGAAAATCAATATTTACGCGAATAACTTTCGATAGACGGATCTTAAATTTTACAGCTGCATCAATGCGAAATGACATACCACGCCGATTCTTTCGCGATGTACTTGAGACCTGATGTAGTCTAATAAAGTTTTGAATAACGATAAACGAATGACCGCTTTATTTCCTTTTTCTAATATAACTCTGTTATTACTATTTATATTTATTATGAATATTTCAATCTCTTCTAAGTATACACAAATACAAATAATATTCTACATTTTTATAATAATTCAGCAAATAACTTGTATCTGACCTCTGGTATATTAATTACACTAACAATAGTAATGAATAGTTTCGGAAATAATTGTTTGCTTCCATACTTTTTCCCCACCCTGTATATTATAATACGCACGTAATAAAATAATTTTACATACATCTTGCAAATATATTAATCCATATACATAATATTATTTTCATAATATTAATATTAAATTAACGAAAGGTCTGTTTTTTAGAATTTTTCTGAAAACTTTTTGTGATCAATAAGATTTTTGTAGAAAAAATGTTAAGATCCTTGAATATCTAATAGCACTTGCAACATATGGAGAATGTAGGTTAAATATGCTGCTGGAGTGGAAAGTTAAAATTTGAATATGATTGCCTGAAAAAGACCACGAGCTTTTATATGACATACATTTAATACTCATATATATGCATATGTATTTTATTTAATAATTAAAATAAAATGGTATTTGTTATGTTACTTATTCAAAGGAAATTATATATGAATAGAGAAAATTAAATTAAAACTAAATATAAATAGAGATGTATATAAAATTTAACAACTTTGATTTCATGATATTTAACAATTTTTATGCCACGATATTTTTTACAGCTACAGTAATTATATTGAAAATTAAGTTTTAAACAAAATAATAAAAAATGTATAATACGTTTAGACAAAAATAGTATACAAAAAGAAAAGAAAAATAATTGTTATAAATAGCAACATTAATAAAGATATTTTATCATCGAGAATAAATCATTGTAATTATATTCTCCATTGATTTACGGGCAATATTGATTTAAATCAACGCGCAAACTAATTACGCGACGTCATTCAAAAATCAAATCCATGCATGCTATGATCTCGCGCTGTCAATTTTATCGTTTATTTAAAGCACATTCGCATTATCTACCGCATTGTCGGTTCTATAGTTCTTTTATTTTTCATTATTATTATCATCTCGCTGCTCTCTCGACACATAGCGAGCAATTTCACCGAACGATTTAACGATACCTTAATTTGGTATTCATTCAAGCGCGCTCCATCAAACTTCACATCTTCCCAGAGCGAAACACTTTACGCCATCGTGGCCACGTCTTCGCCCGTCTTCGCCCGTCTTCGCTCTCGATCGTGATTTCGCGGGGGAATATTTGCAATTTAGATAGGGCCGCGTATATAGCGACGAGGACGACGCGGCATCCGGTGCATCCTCTGGTGTTCCGGGTGTGGACGAGGCGCGAAGGGGCACCAGGAGACAAATGTTTCGAGGGGAGAGGGTGGCCGGTCGTCGCTTGCTTGCTAGCATCGCGATGTTAAATAATCGCGTCGCCGGCACGTTTTCGCGTAACGAGGACGTTTATCAGGATCCAGCAACCGGGAACTGATTTACAAATAGGCCCCGAGAGAGGCAGCTCCTCCATCCTCCCCTTCGTCCCCTTTCTCCTCACCTACCGACACCTTCCCCGTTCGCTCACCCCCGCTTACTCTACAAACTTCTCCACATCCCTATCCTCAGCCTCCCTCTTCCTCACGCCATTTTCTACTCTACCTTCCTCTGACGGCAGAGACGAATCAACCTGAATTTTTGGTGCATCGTCGAAAAATATTTCTTATCTCAAGCTTACAATTAACCACGAGGATCAAATAAAAACAAAAAGTTTTTCGCCAATATTAATTTATGTATGATTCCATTGTCAAATGATGGAATACTTTAAAAATAATGCATATTGTAAAAATATTATTTTAAAATCTAATTATTTTATAGCACTAACTTCTATTATTAACATTTATTTAGATTTCAATATAAATGTGCAGGAAGAAACTTTTAAAATTGATTCCATTTACACTGAAAGAAAAGATTGGTTGCTGCAACAAATTAGATGGTTAAATATGGCATAGCATTTTTAATTGGCTGTAGACACCAATTTTTGGTTGCGTTAGCCAATCGAAATCCTATACTGACATTGCGGATAGGCTAACACAACCAACAATTGGCTGCAGCATCCAAAAATTGGCTGTTGCAACCAATTAAAAATGCTATGCCATATTTTACCATCTAATTTGCTGCAGCAGCCAATCTTTTCTTTCAGTGTAGGTAATAATAAAAGGAAGAAACGGTGCGTCATAGAACATAATTAATATTTGATCTAAAGTATCGTAGATATAAATATTATACATTTAAACGCTATTTTATTGTATAGTGATAAGTAATATGACCTATGCTGCTTAGACTGTTTCAAAATATCTCGTAAATTAATTCATGAAGAAGATACAAAAGCAATTTCTTCGAAATGAGACTTGAAGCGAAGGTCCATCAGACTCTTCCATCAAGAAATGAAATGGTATGAGTTCGTTTCACGGATAACCGCAAGTAGAATAGCATTAATTCGTAAGAGTTTATATTCCTCTCGTATTTTCGAAGAGAGATGAATGATAAAGTGGATGCGGTTCTTTCGGGATCTAGGGGTTAACCTAAGACGTTCTCCCTTCCCTAGCTCTCTCCTGTCCCTTCGTCGCGCGGCCCTTCCCAGCTTTTCCTCTCCAGGGAAATCATTTTCATTTAAGATCGTACACTACGACACCATCCACAACCAACCGCCACAGATGAGCTCTCTCACTCTCGCTTGGAATAAATTATTTGCCGCGCTCGTCCTTAGAAGTGCGAACACTTTCTTCCTTCCACAGTTTGCAAAGAATACTCGCGCCGCGATAAAAATAAACGTCGGAGCTGTCTAGTCAAACGTGAATCGCTTTCAACATCGTCGAATGTTGCAGTTGTTCAATGTTCACGTTCAATGGAACGTCAAACAAAAGTCTCTTCTTCTCTTTCATAAATTTATTATTACATGTTCCCTTATAAATGATAGTAATCGAAACTAAACATACACAATAACGGATAATATGCGCTCGTTTATACATAGACGACACATCAAGCAAACGTATTTCAATTATATTCTGAGGCATCGAATAACAATAGTATAAGAGTTAAATAGTGCAAATAAAAATAAAACTATTAAACTTGTTTAATCTCAGAAGCAAACAGCCTACACACGATATGCATTGGAGTCCTCTCTGTCTATTGTGATTAGAATACATCACAAAAAATTTAACGGTGTTCTCGTGAGCGAAAATTCAGTTTGACACAATCGGACGGCGCGGCGTTTCGTTTTAACGAAGTCATGTTGCATAGAATGAAGCGAGGTGGCGCGGTTTTGTACGAAGGATCAAAAAATACACCTGTCATGGTGTGAAATCGGAAAAAAATCGGCACAATGATCCGAAACAACAGAAAACAGTAAGCCTGCGTGACTGAATGCCACAGATTGCCAACAAATCCCTGCAAAACTGTGTCATGTAAAACTTTTGCAGTTTCGTCATTGTCCAGAAAATATACGATGTACGAAGACGCATTGGTGCGTTACGATATGTAACCATTCGGACAAAACTGCATTTAAATAAGCTTCCTGTAATAGTCTGTAAATAAAGAAACTTCAACGAAGTTTTTCAAATATATAAATCAATCTTTTAAATATCACACCGAAATAATAAAAATAAGTTAGTTTTATCTACGTTACATTATAAGAAAATCAATCAAATTTTAAAAATAATATAACACTATATATATATATATATATACATATACATACATATATATACACACATAATAAAATGTTTTGCTGAATCTAAAAAATTGTGTACAGATCTGAAAATAATCATGTTGGGCCAAATAATTATGTAGAACATGCAAAGCATGATAACAAAGTTACAACAAATTTTGACATTTAACAATTAATTTAAGTGTCCAATATAATTATTTAATATGTCCAACATAATTATTTTCAAATCTGTACCTAAATTTTTAGATGCTTCAGCAAACAATTCTTTCTGTGTTCATATATCTATATAATTATTATTAAATGTCAAATTATGTAAATGATGACTCACTTCTAAAATATTTTTCATACAAACTATTTTTAAATTGCATGTATATATTTTAAATTATGCAGAATATATTCTTACATATAAGTCTTCATTGACAGTTTCTTTATTTTTATGTGGTACCAGCAACAAGCAACGTTATAGTTTTACTATATTATTTCTTATATCACGTTTTTTCTTGTTGAGAGAATTCACAGTCTTTTTCGCTCTTTGAAGATGAACCAAGATAGGCAACATAACTATTGAAACGATCAATATTCCCGAATAATAATTCGCTTGTCCCCGAAGATTCAACGGTTTCCCGACGTACAGTTCCGACAAATCGGTGCGGTTGAGCCTCCGGGAGTACTGGGACGACCATAAAGCTCCTTGCCACGGGGTGAATCGAAGCGCGGCGCGGCGTCCGCGATGTAAATCTATGCATAGCTTTTGTTCCCCCATCTACGCACATTGCCCCGTTCGCAAAAGTTTTCTTATTGCTGTATTCGAATACGCCAAAGGTGTATAACGAAAGAGATAGTATGCTTTATCGCTTTGCTTTTCACTTCCGTATAATTTGGGAATCATTCAATTTAGATAAGATAGAGTTCTCGAAATAAGTGAAGTTGTCATTCAAATAGACAACTTTGATTTAATTTCTATTAATTTTTGTATTTTCTTCAAGAATCAGATACAATTTTCCATAATTTTACTTTAACGAGTGAAATATTTTGTAATGTTGCTAATTATTTAAATATTTAAAGTTTGTATTTCGTCCACTTCATCAATTATTACTGCTATATGAATTAACGGTAAACAAATTCAGTATGCAATAACATTCATATTTTGCATGAATGTATATATATAGTTACCTTTTTTCATCTATAATTTCGGTATTGTTACATTATTTTTAATATAATATCAAACATAAGTTTTTAACTACTGATAAATACAAATTCGTAATTTATAAATACATACATTATACTCTATTTAAGATTTTTTATTAAGTTTATTATATAGAGAGACCAGTCAATAAACCCATTTATAAACAAAATGTGATGTGTGAAAAAGTAAAATCGGGATATTTTATAAATTTATAAATTTGAACGGATAGAATAACTCGATGCCTATTGATCATGCATACGAACTATGAACGCAACTTTTCTCTCAACACGATAAAATAACAGATCATAGCACCTTTTTGAAGCGTGAATGAATTACCGGTTAAATCATCGAGCGCTTTCCAATTGCCACGCTGACTGCAGTCTGACCGCCGTTTAGTGGAGCGGGAACATTTAACGCATAAAAATACGCTTCACTTTTGACATCGTAATGAGATTGAGCGTCATTACAAGCGCATAAACACGTTCGACGCTCAAAAGGATAAAACGCGGCTTAATTATATGCAATTAAACCTGGATGGCACCAATAGATAACAGAGTCCCAATGAAAACGATTTAACGTACCCGCTAATGGATTAAAGTCCAATTTTCTTTTGGTACAAACGACCTAACAATTACTGCCGAGAGTATCATTGACAAATACATTGACGATACAATCATCATCATTGAAAAATGAATGGGAGAGGCTTTAAAGCCATTAATATCACAAAGAAATAATTGGGATTATTTTGCGCATATTCACGCGTAAAATTAATAAAAAGCTAATAATCTGATAAAAACGCAATGTAACAAATTATAATTGCATGATGTAATGTTGATAATGCATTGTCATCATATTATCAGAAAATATAATATATTTCTACAAACTGATGAAAAGCAAAATATTATCTCTTAATACTTTTGTACGGTTAATATCTATATGGAACGCGAAATAAATAAATGTCTCTCAGGAGATCGTTCTGAATATCCAATACAATTATAAAATATTTCATTGCGTGGAACTTTTTTTACAAGACTCTTTTGCAATGATCTTGTTGTAAAAGCTTCAACCGGTATTTGAAATTACGTGTGCAGTTCCTGAAGACTCAACTGAAGAAACACCGAGGCGGAGTCGTTAAACTTATCGTCGCCGTTAATGAGTAGGGACTTGTAAAGAGACAGCCAACAGCATTTATCTCTCGTCGCGGGTCTTTGTGACGCGGACTGCAATCAACGGTGTAAAGGAGTTCGGTCTACAAACCCCTTACACGACTAACTTCGTTGCATCGAGACTTTCCTCCTTTATCTCCCACGCGCAAGAAATCCCGAAAGACATTCGGCATTCCGCGCTTAAGAAACTTACGTCTTCTTCTATACAGGCCACGTATTCTCTTTTGTTCTTTCATGCATTTCGTTCATTGCTTCAGTCACGTCACGTCTTTAATCATCGAGCGTGTACCGGGCAGCCGAGGAGAACAAACTTTAGTTCTTCGGTTAAAACCTTCGAAGGACGGTGTGGAATTGTCTAAAAGACGATTATTGCACAATTGTGCTTTTGATTGACAAAGTTGATATTGGAGAAAGAGAGGCTTCAGTTCATATATAATTAAACGAATAGACAAAAACAGGATTTAATCATTTACGTACGAGACATCATATATTTTATAATGTATTATGGAGATTAATTATAAAACCGAAAACCCTAATGCGAAAGTGTCTAGAGTGCAGTTTTCTAGTTATAAATGATCAAAGTTATCGAATGGTATCAAAAGTTTGCAAACTCAGATTCGTATCTACGTTTAAATTCACCGTAATCTATTAAATGCTATAAATTCTCATAATACAGGTGATACCCAACTAATTTTATCATTTGACTTACACGCAAATACTATATGCTATGTATACAACTAGCAGCAATTAGATGATAATGATTATTGACAATGAGTTTTAACTTTAACATAAACTGCTAATTCTATATATCACATATCTATCGCAGAAAAATGCTTTTTTACTGTTCCTGTATCTTTTAAAATAAATTTAATGAAAATGTAATTATTTTTAATATCTTATAAAAATTTTTGGATTTTAGTAACAAGTTGAATTATGATTCAATTTATTATCAAAATTTAAGAATTTATACAATAAAGATAATCGAAGATACCGAATATTGTTTATATTGCCTCTCGCATAAAATATATAGGAAATATAAGTTCAAATCCTGATCGAGGTAATATTTTTCGCAATAAGTTTTTTACAGATTTTAAGTTAATAATAAAAAATCAACGATCTAATTAAATTTGGGTAATTAGAAATATTAAATATTTTAAATTGATTAGTCAAAAGTCCGAAATCAGCGTGGTCATTTTTCTGAGATAAATTTAATTAAAAAACATATCTATCACGGAGAGAATTTTTTCTTAGAATTTACCCTGAAAATATGACAATCGTGGGACAACATTGTATTTCGAAGAATTTTGATATAAATCTCTCTCATTCATTAATAAAACTACAATAAAGTATAAAATAAGTTTGATCAATTTTACTGAAGTGCATGGTAAAAATCTTTAAAACATTGTATTGTACCACAATCACCATATTTTCAGGGTAAATTTTAAAAGAAAATTCTCTCCGTGTATGTATTAATCTAACATACAACTTTCACCATAATTAGCTCTTTTCGTATTTAGTTTATATATTCATATAAACGGTCTTGTTTCTAATCTTAATATTATTATATTTAATTTTTTTTTTTTTTCTTTAAGTGACATATAAAGTCATAAATCTATGATGTAGGGGAGACCGGGACCGATTGTCACAGTTTTTGATTATTGATTTTTAGAAAAAAGTGGATGCCTGATTTTGAAATATTATATACGTTACAATATACCTATATCCTTTAAGTATTAAAAAAAATATTACTCGTGAATTCATTATAACATAAAAATAAGTTATTTAATTTTTTAAAAAATTTACTTACCAACTTTATTTTCTCAAAAATCGCTATAAATAATATATACAATGCTTGTGGTGCAAACCATTTTACACAACAAATTAATATTATATCAATTATCTAAAGTCAAAAAAAGAGATTTTTCTGCCGTGTCTTGTTTGAGTTATAAGCATTTTGACAATCAACCCTGGTCTCCCCTATTATGTTTATCCGTAATAATTTTATGCTCTAAACCTGATTTTTTAATTATATACATATTGTTCATTATTTTCTTTCATAAATTTTATTACCTCAAATAAAAATCAATTTAACACTCACCGATACGATGCGCAGCAGCGGAGTTTTAACTACGTTGATCTGTAAAATACAAATATACCTGGATTATTTCAAAGCGGCCCCAAAATAATTAATATTTCAAAATATAGCCTTGCAAATATTTATTTTTTTATTGAATTTTTTTTTATTTTTTTTTAAATGGAATTATTCAATAAAATATCATTTAAAAAAATTAATTCCATATATTTACAAATAACAAATAATTAATTAAGTTAATAAAATAAATTATTTAAATAAATAATAAACTCACCCATGGGTTGCTCCGCTGACGCCCGATGCCTCCCTAGCCTCCTCCTCCTCTCAGTTTCTTCGTCTTGCATAGGGTAAACTAAGGTATTATGGCCATACGAAAAAGATGGCCATACGCCATAATTTCTCCAATAATTGATAAATAGTGCATTTTTATAGTCATTCTTAAAGATAATCAGTATTTACAGTGGTTCATGTGAGTACACTTTAAAATAACAATATTATAAATATTATCTAATATTTTTTCTTTCGACTATCTGCAAAGTTTTGCATGTGTCTGCTAAAAACTGTTATAATGTCTAATAAATTACAGTTAAGCTGCCATAATCATTACATATACAATAAAGATACGTAAATTGCAACGTGACCTATTATTTTATTAATACTTAATTAATACTTTTATTTTCACTATATATTTATAAATACTATGGCTATCTTTCTTAATGTCATGGCCATCTTTTCCCTAAAAATCAGATAAGATGGCCAATAAATACTTTGTAATATTTTGATAAAATTAAAGTTCTGTTAAGTATTTTCTCTTTAATTTCGATAGTATTTGTTACTTTAAGCTTCAGTGAAAGTAATATCACAAATATTATTAAAAAGTAACAGAATAAATATATGTTTTTTGCATTTTAAAAAACTATGGCCATCATACCCGAGTTTACCCTAATCACTTGTGAAAACACTAAATCACGTGACACTTCTGAAATAAATCATAAAGTCTATATCATTATATTGCCACGAATGAAAATTACATAAGACTATATTAATTGTCCATAGTATAATCTGAATTTTGGCAAATCTCAAAACGGGGGACAGTTTTAACAATTAAGTCATTAGCATACAAGCGCCAAGTGCTATGTAATTTATGAATATTAAAATGCGAACATAATTGCAATTGTAGTTACTAATTAAACTAAACTCGCGTTGCAATATCGATAAACTTAGAGTCAATCCGTTCCATGATCGTAATATTAAAGTTGATAAATAAAAAATTTGTAAATAGTGTCAATAATTTCACATCCTATATAATGTACAATTAATGAAATCAAGTTAATGGCTAATTAAAACCCGATAGACTGTACAAAAATATACAATCAAAATTCAGTATTATGCAACACATTTAAAACGCGTAAATCTCACTAAATAAATGTATTACTATAACAAATGGTCAATGTATCATGGCTTTCTGACGCTTGACTCATTCGATCTGATGATTCGCTTTCAATCTAAAAACGATTACGTTTTCAATCTAAAAACGAAGAACAAATTACATTTATAATTTAAAAAAATTTAATGTGCGAGAATGAGATACAATCGAATGCAAATATTATTAAAGAAATAATTATTGACCGTAAATATCGCAACAAAGCCATAATTTCCATCTTCCATCGCTTTGATTCTCGTGCTATAAATAATTAACTTCAAACAACTCGTAAAATATTTACCTCGACATTATTTTCGTCATCTTAATACGCTTATGTGTTGTTAATTATAAGTACTAGTTAATTAGCGCAAGTGGATAAACGTAAAATATTCAGAGAGAATAATCGGATATTCCTGTCGCCCGTCGCAATCGCTTTTAAAAAGTAATATAACGATACGCAGAGCAACACGTACCGCTACCCGCCTGCTCGACTGTTACCGCATGAATGATAGCGTGACGACCTTGTTTACGCAGCACGAACTGTGTGCCGCGACGCACCGTAAACATCTGGGTGTAACGGCCATCCGAAAATATTCTCGGAAATATTGTAACGTTTCACAAAATACTCGTGCCAAATATTCTATTTCTTCTTGCGAACCAATTATATTATTAATACATGCTCGATGTTCCATGGCTATTAATTATTTTGAAATTACTTGATACGATATTCTCTGCGATAATTTGAAAGGCCGATAAACAAATTATATTGAAATTTACCGAAAGTTCACAGATTTTGTATACACAATGTATACCAAATTCGATATACCGTTTGCAAAAACAAGTCGAAAATTGTGTAGCAGCCGTTACAAAATACCTATATGACGTGATACAAAATAAATCCAAAATAAATATTCGGTTTCTTATATTAAATTAATTGTACGGTTTTACAATTATCAGTTGATCACGTTTTAATTTAAGAAATGATAACGAAATTGTAGATCAGAGCTTTCACGCATCAGTACCTTTCCACTCGCGCGTCTCTGCCTGAATGATCGCTCGGAATCCTTGCGGCTTGCGGGTTCCGCACGACACAATGACGCGCGAGCGCGGTATGGTGGGGCGTGCTATACGTTACGATTCATACGACAAACGATTATTTTTTGCGATTTTTAAGACGAATGTGATCTCTCTTGTATCCGCGAATATTATCACAACTGGGTATCAAAATTTTGATACAGTGTGTAGTTTTTTAAAAGACAATACAAAAAAGTAGGGCATATAAAAGAGTCAACGTAATTAATTATAAAGTGTGTTCGAATCGAATGAACTAGCGAGCCTATTATTTTGAGCAATTAAATGTGATTGAATTTATAAGTAAGAATTGTAATTAAACAAGAATAAATTTATAAAGTTTTAAATTTTTAAGTAATTCCTTTTTTTCTAATTATTATTTTTAAATCATTGTAAAATAAAATAATTTAAGAATATGTAAAAAAAAAGTTAATTTTACATAAGTAAAAAATGATATTTACCACAAGGTTGCTCCACCGGTGCCCGATGTCTCTCCCAGACCTCCTCCTCCTCTCAGAATTAGGTTATCTTCTCGCGAACAGGACACTCGCGTAAAACACTCGCGAATAATACATTATAAACGCGCGCGGACTATTCATTTACAAAAGTCTTTCGCGCAACACTGCGGCACTCCACGTTTACAAAACCCATGATAAGATTTCCATTTCGATCAGTGGAATCAATATCACATGTCGACGAGTACTTGCGAAACACACGATAAGTGCCGAACAAGGGTTAAGCCCCACACGAAAGAAGAAAATCGATCGTATCGAGTCCGTCACCTCTGTTTTACGCAAAATCACGTTTAAAATTGACTCAAACATACGCCCTAACTGCTAGTTCAAGTGGGCCACAAGTGGTGCTGTACCACGAGCTCCCAAGAGACTGGTAGACGTGACAAGCGTCTCTAATAAGAGAAATGTTGGTACCATTGCCGATTGTCTAACAATCTAGACAATGCAGGAAATGGGATCCAACCCCTCGTCGAGCTAGTCCTTTTACAGACTACTAGAGCTAGGCTCTGACCAAGTCAGATTAAACGCGATTTAGGCTGGTAGATAATGACAGAGAAATGAGCGCCCTGACCAGAGTTATACAACTCCTTTTTGGGCGACCCACCAGGACGTAATTCTGTAACTCGTTATGCAATCGTTACGTGCTCATAACGACTGCATAACTCGAGTTACCGAATATAGGCCCAGAGAATAATCCGAGTGGATCGATTGTTTCTTATCGCTAAGGACCGAACCATTGGCCGACAGACAGAGGCGTCCTCAATTAGCCGACAGCAACAGTAGTTGCTAAACCGTGCGAACACGCACTACGAAGTGCGTGACATTATGCGGTCGGCATCACCTCGTGCCCGGAGCACTTAGCGTGAGAGCGTTGCAGTGACCGTGACCACCTAAGCAACGTCCCAAAGAGAGTTCCGCCTTCCTGTCGAAACATCGAAGATATGATTTCATTGTCGAAATAGAATTCAATCGAATGGGTTTTGTTAAAAGTTCATTAGTCCGATAACTAGCGGCACTCCCGAAGCAAACGCGCGACGCGACGAACCGGCTGCGGTTCGTTTATTTTCAAATAAATCGGCGACGAGGGTACGTTAGCTTCCCCATCATTGGATTTTTACACGAAGAGAACGATTTTACTCAATATCTAAAAATTTATCTAGATATATCATTCAGATAGATAGAAAAATTTTTAGATATTTAAGAAAAACCGTTCTTTTCGTGCATCCTCCGGGTACTGAGCCCTCCCACCACGTCAAGGTGTACCCGTGAGAGGGGGAAAATATCATCTGAAAAATGTAAGATACAGCTATTATCTATATTACTTTGCAATTATAGGTATCAGTTTTAGAAATGAATATCAAGCACATGTCAATTCATCACTATTGCGAAATAAATTCAGTGCAGATAAAAGGGCTGAATCTCTTATTACGATGTCTGTAAGATATGATTAGAGATGGAATGAGCTAGAGATTAATAAAAAAAGAGGAATATTTCTTTTATTATCGACAAATAGTTCTAAAGTTACGCTTAATTGTTTATACGGATAAAGATGCACAAAACGAAAAATTAATTAAATTATTAATTACATAAAATATATTGATTGTAAAAGTAAAAATCGCATAAATTACGTTATTTGCATGAAAGTATTTATTAACATTGCTTTTTTATGACTCGTGTTATACCGTTCGAAGAATAATCGAGAGTTACATTAGACAAAAATTTTACGTTAAACAAAAATAATTATTGTCCGTAATTATCGCGAAATAGTAATAAATTTTCCATCGCGTTTTGATACCAAATGATTTTTTTCCTTACGAAATATCTGTTCCGTGATACATGATTGTCATCTCAATTCTTTTATAAATAATTAAAATTTAACGTGCAAGGTATAGTAATCGTATACTCAGTATTCATAAAGTACAACGTTTCATATTATATTTGGTATTTTCTGCAATAAGATTTCAAAAAGAAAATACGAAGAAGAACACGCGACACGGCTACCTGCCTGTACGAGCATCGGGAGAAGAATGACTGCGTGATAACTATACGCGTAAACGTGACGCGCCGCCGCCCCGTGCCACCCCATACCGCCCGACCACCCTTCCGCGCCAAAACAAACCCCAAGGCCGCGCGCCAACCGTCTAAATGTTAACGCATATTACGAAATAGATCAAATAATTTATTCGTTACATTTTTAACATTCTCTGATGAGTAGTCTGTATTGCACCGCTTTTACTTTATTTCTTAGATTCGTTACGCACACAACTCATCTATATCGTAGATATTTCAATTGTGTTAAATATTAATTCTACTCATGATTCTATCATTCACGTCTTATCTTGCGTTCTTAATCCGGGAAAAGTAATAGGTAAATTATATTCAAATTTGCAATGCAATGCGAGATTTGTTGAATTCTAAACACCAAGTTAAGAAAATAATTTTGATCGTAATAAAACGATGCGAAATGTTTGCTTTAATACATTATCGTTGTTGCCTCGACAGCTAGCTTATATGCAGTGAGTGCAAAAAATATTCACACAGAGAAAATGTTTTTTAAAAAAATTTTATTTTTAGAAAGTAAACATTATCCGGCAAGAAATCAATCATCGAATTGATGTCGAATGAATATCGATACGATGATTTCAACATCAATTTGATGTCGATTCGACATTTAATTGACGACCATTTCTTGTTGGATAATTAACAATTTATTCATAAAGAATAAAATAGATTGTATGTTTCTCGAAATTATATATACCAAAAAGATGTGTATTAATTTTATAGAAAATATATCACCTGAAAAATAAACGAAAATTAAAATTGTATTGTTTGGATCAAAAAGTATTCGTATTACAGTCGAGAAATTTAGCTTCTGAAATCAGAAATACATGCGAAGCTCGGTCGTTTATGTTAGAACAGAATGTATTCATTGTATAAAATTGCTAATTAATGTTTATTTTCTACAAATAAAATTTTTTTTATAAAAAATTTTCTTATACGAATACTTTTTACTCTCACTGTATATATATATCGTTAATTTCAAAAATTAATTAATTAGAAAGAATACGGGCGTTAGGAGTCAGGCGCAGAAGACGTCGCGCAAATAATACACTTCTGAAGCTTCTTTATTTAACTTCTTGAAACTTCTTTATTTAACAAACGCGCTTACATGTTTCGACTCATTTTTTAGCCTTCCTCAGAGCAAACGCAACTAACATATATAAAGTAAAAGTTATCCTGTCATGGTGAACTCCCCTACATCGAGAATTTAAATGCCAGAATTAAATAAAAAGAAAGAAAAGAAAAATGAAAAAGAAGGGAAATATTAAAAATGTCGAATTAAAGAATATAGAAACTAATTTATCAAAAAACTTTAATAATATAATTAATCATCCCGAAAATAAGGACGCTCACCACGATTACAAAGCACTGTATCGCAAACATTATCATGAATAATTCAAGAACCGGTTCCTGATATGTTGGCCAGTCAGTATCAGACACAATGAGTCACTTTTTAGTTATTAGCTAGTATTAATGTGAAAATTGTAAAGTAATAAAAAATCTCGTCAGAAGGACTTATTACTGTGTACGAACAACACCGATTCAAAAATTAATTACACATGCAGGCTGCTAAATATTAATTATTAGCAATCGTATTTCTAAAGAAAAATCCGAATTGATTGTAGGTTGCTCGCCGTAGTGCGTATGGCTGCGTTCAGCAAGGGAATGCAGCTTTGTAACTGTTGTACTTCAATATAGTTGGTTCTTGCATAAAGTCTCTTTGTATAAATCAATCATACTAAAAAATTTTACATTTGCAAAGCTGCTTTCTCTGCTGAACGCTGCAAGACAAAAATAACAGTAGGCAACATCGATAGTGGTCGATTGTTTAATTTATTAACACCTTTCTTTTACAAAATTATTTTGAAAATTTAAAGATTTATTGTGTATCTTAAAACAAAGTTAAAATTATACAAAAGTGAATACGCACAAGTTTACCGGAATATTTATAATTATATTAGTACCTAATAAACAATATAAAAATATAAATAAAGTAGGCTAATGAGAGTCAGCAATGATAAACGGCGTAATTATTTAGTTAGCCTACTTTATTTATATTTTTATATTGTTTAAAATTTGAGAGTCCTAATATAATTATTGTTATTGAGTACCTAATAAATTTACTCGTTTCTGTAACTTTCATACGTTTCAAGATACACAAAACCGAGCACAAAACTAAGATGTGTACTAAGAGTTAAATAAAGTTATATTTAAAAGTCAATTAATACTAACTAAAATATTCAATCGCTCGGCAAGAAGGCTAACACGGATTTATCAGTATTTAAACCAGATAAAGTAACTATAGTCTACTTTGATTTTTAGTTAGCATTAATTAACTTTTAATTATAATTCTTACTTTTAAATCCAATTACGTTCAACTGTTCGAAATAGCACACTAGCTATTTGGTTTGATTTGAACACGGCCACTGTATCAGAATTTTAAGTGTGATAATACGATATATACGCATGCAGATACAAGTGAGAAGTCCATTATATATCCGTCCTAAATTTGAAAACATCATTTTGTGCTTTGGCTCGTAAACTTTGTTAGTAGTGTGTAGAAAAATGATTAATTTCGGACAATTGTGAACCTTTTATTTAAAAGAATTAAATGATTTTTGCACATATAACAGCTAATGTTCTAATATAAATTATATATCATGTAACATGGATTTAATTGATTTTAAGAACACGCTATTGAAAGATTGTACAGGCATTCTCTGTAAACTATAAGTTCCATAGACAGTGAAGGGACCAAATGTCGCGATTCGTCACAAAACCCAATAACAACGTCGATACGTTGCAACCGAATACTTTCCGCCATTGCGACGTTTTTTAACCACGGAGACGGAAACAAAATCTTTTTATTTCTTTCATAAACTGGTGCGCCGACGTGGTGAAGTATAAAAGGGCGAAGTAACGGAAGAAGCCGTCGTTGAAGACGAAGAAAGACAAACCACTCGGTCGTGACGACTCGTAAGTTTCCGCAGCCGGTAGTACCGGGACTCGGGAACGAAACTAATCGAAGAGCATGACGCAGAAGCCTCTTATCCGTAGAGGGTCGCCGCTATTGACTTAGCAAAGTTTGGATTGCTGTGCGGATAAGACGCACAGCAGAGTCAGCAGGCGAGCCGCGAAAGCTTTAGCGAGCTTCAGCCTCGTCTTCACGCGTATTCGGTACTGAAACTTTTAGTCGCACAGTCTAAGCGGTCCGCGGCGAATCGCGACGATGGTCAGACATGAACCTGCATTAAATCGACTTTAATACTTGTTCTGTCGAGGCTCGCGAAAATACCGGAGAGATTCGTTGTATACAAGCATTTGCTTTGGAACGGCCGAACGTCTTGTGTGTTCAAACATGGTAAAACATTCGTAGTACATTAAAAGATTAAATTTGAAAAAGTAATTATCGATAAAATGCACAAGTATTTTTTAAAGTACTCATAGAAGAATTTAATATATATTTATTTCTCATTGCGTGTATAATAAAAAATAATTATTTTATAAAAATATATATTTTTTTTATTGACGTAACGTTTTCTTTTATTAATAATTTTATATATCGTATCGTATAATATGAAAGTCAATTTTAGATTGTATTATAAACAGTATTATCTAGAAAATTGAGGTGTTGAAAATACAAATTTATATAGAATAGACGAAGCAGTTTATTGTAAACAATTTAAGTAGCAATAAGTTGTTATAAATACACTAATATTATACGTTTTATCATTTTCCTTAACTTATAGAAACAATATATTATAGAAATATCAAATAAAATATACACTTTGTAATGCTCATGGAAATTCGAAAGGAGCAAATTAATCATCTGCGTGCTTCGCCCGAGGAAAGAGTTCCTGGCAAATGTCAGGAAAAGTCAAGTTAAAGACGGAATCGAAGAATGCGTTATATCGTTCGCGAAAGACAACGCGGTGCTCGTTGTCTCGTTAAGTCGACAGAGATCGAGCGTTCGTTCCTTTGGTCTGCGAGAAAGAGCATCGCCCCTTTTCAATACGTCAACCCCATTCAACCTCCGGGGACCCTGGAATCTTTTCTCTGAGCTAGGTAACTCACGACGACGTCCTTTGCATAAGGGAACACGGTCTTTGATAAAAGAGAAAAAGACAAGGATCTGAGAAATAACGATGCTGTGGTACGCATAGATAATTCTCATACGTGAAAAATATTCTTCGAACGTGATTAACGATTTCCAAGTATGCGATACCGATACAAAACATGAAACAGCTTCCACTGTTTTTTATCAGATTTAATTCATAAGAATAAATTCGATAAATTAATCGTTCGATAAATTAATATTATAGATAATATAGATATAATTATACAAAATTCGTATCTCAGGTCTTATTAGATTATTTACTTTTATAAATATCTATTTAGCTACAAATAGATAAAGAGAGAGCGAGTGAGAGAGAGGAAGAGAGATACATTGAAAAAAATTAGATTAACAAATCTATTAAGTGAAACGTAGATAGTAATAAGATACAAAGAAAATAATACTTAGATATACAAAATTTTATATTTGTTTAAAAAATACAAAACAATATGAAAGCTTAGTAACTTGTAAGCCTCAAATATCTCACTTTATTAGTATAAAGTTTCTTGGAAAGTTGTTGATGCATTAATAGACTTCTTACTAAAGATAATCTTCATGGTAACTCCCCGGTATGCTGGATAGTAATCTGCGTAATCTGCAATTAAGTAATGCGTAAAATAATTGTTCTATTTATTAAGAAGAAAGTACATTAACTATCATTTGAACCTGAACTTCTGGTCGTGTTCCCAGAGCATAAATGAGCGCATCCGCTATGTCTTTCGATTGAAGACTTGGTGCTTTCTCCAAAAAGTCATTTACTGCATCCATAGCTATGTTCGTGCTTACAATACCAGGACTAATGCCCTGAAAAGATTAGATAAGTAAGAATTATATGCATTAATAAAAAGAAGAGTGTCTAGCAACGTTTTATACAAAAATAATATTATAAACTTCATGATAACATCTGACATTACACTGTTATACAGAAACAATAATCACTGTTTATGTCCAGTCACATGAGTATTTTTGGTATTTTATTGTTACCAAGTGTCTATTATTAGAAATAAGTTTCGTCTGCAGTTTTTATTCTCTTATCGCAGAACTTCGTCGTCAATATATCAATATTATAAATATATAATAATACTGCTCAATAAATAGTCTCTTCTAACATATTTTGACTACTGAATATGAATCTGTTATTCAAAATTGGATATATATATACACACATATATGTATACACATGTGGACCGAATCTGAGAAAAATAATCGATAAGGCCAAAAACAATGGTTTTTATAACATTACAATTGCAGCAAATTTTTTTTTAATTTCATTAATGTTACACAAAAGTATCAATTTTTAACTTCAAAATGCATTAAATAGTTATTTTTCATATTGTTTATATTTCATATCGTTTTTTTTATTTAGTATGATTCGATTATATGTGAACAAAAAAAAAGAACACTTACTTTCTATATATTGCAGTGAATAAAATGCCTTTCCCACATATTACACAGAAAAAGAGCTATTTTTTCAAATTGCTATATTTTTAAAATATACCATCATTCCGAAATAAAACAAAATGTATTTTAAAGTTAAAAGTTGACAATAAATGGCATTAACAAAATTCAGAAAAAAAAATGTGTATAACTCTCAACTTTGCTGTTTTTTTCCTCCTTTAATGACATTTTTCTCAAAATTCTGTCTTGATAGCTAGATTTGAATAACGGATTCGTGTTCAGCGAGCAAAAATACATCGAAATGAGTATTCATACCCTAGGAAAAAAGTTAAATTTTGTCGCACGACGTAGTACATTAAGGGGATGCTGGAGTGACGGTCGAAGTTAATCAAGGTCGATAGTACAGACTTTTTTAAATTCCAAATTTGACAGTAGTGACATCTTTCATTCACTTCTTATACTTATTATATATCGTTGTGTTTCGCTCAAACGCATTCATGTCCTTATCTAACATATTACAATCTCTTAGAAAGAGATCAACTAAAATACTGCTCGGTTTCATGGCTAAACAGTCTAAACTGTCGTACACACACACACATCGTCGATTTCTCACGCGCTAGATACACAATTTCGTAGAATGCAATTATCTTTTTATTTAATCGTCAAACTCAATTCTAAAGATATGACTGTATTCGTCTTTTTATTCTACATATGCTCCTGCCCTAATTTCGAGTATATAACGTGCATATAATTTTTTCACGAAGTAAATGTTTGGTGAGCTAATAGCACATGGATACAGAAATCTGTAATTTATTATTTTTCTCAGCTTTGGACACAAAACACACCAGGAGCAGGTACATTAGTACGGATATTTTAATCGTGGAGAAGGAATTTTTATTTTGTGCAACTAATTCGTAGAATATTGCATTTAACATAAACGCTTGCTTTATCGATAAAAAAGAAGACTCCAGCATCCCCTTAATGCGTTTGTTATTAATTAAAAGTTATAATTTACATAACACAAAAAAAATAACAAGAAAAAAGCTCAAAATATAATTGCATCTTACGGTAATTCGAATAGGAGCCTTAATTTTCGCTATTTCTCCTCGTACTGTATTAGTCAGAGCAAGAGATGCATGCTTAGTAGTGGGATATAAATTAAAGTCAGGCATATCATCCAGTGGTAAATAATGGCTCAAAACACTATACATCAAAGATATCAATATTAAACATAAATTGCACATTAAGTAAGAATTACTTATAATAATAATATATATAATATTACTTATAAGCTTTCTAAAAAAGTTTTTTGCAATTTTTGTCGTATGATTTATGGAAAATTTGAAAAATGTTTGTTTTTCACAAACTTATTTATTCTAGAAATTTATGGCGATTTATTCAATCATTGTTAACGTAAGAATCGGTACCTGTTGATATTGAAAATATGTCCTTCAACGTTTCGTTTGAGCATCAAATGCACTGCTTTGTTCGTACACACGGCGACTGCGAGGACATTAATATTTAACAGTCTTTCAAATGTCTTCCTGTTACTCTCTGCAAATGTAATTTATGGAATTTTTTTTAATAAACCAACATAATAGAGGAGATCGAAGGCTTTTATAATGCTGTCAGTGAAAGTCCCAATTCGCTGTCGAGAGACGCATGCAGTGTTAAATAAAAGTGAAAATATCTTTTTTTTCTAGCGCAATAATTAATATCTTTAGCTTAAAAAGCTGCCATGTTTTGAGTGAACTTATATAATAGCACTTGATGCACGTATATTTATCTATCCTTTAAACAAAAATTACCATATTTGTTATTTTCTTAAACGTTATTTTTGTAAACGTATGTATACTGATTGCGTAATATTATGATAAAATGTATAACACATATTATATTTCTGTAGCTAGCCATAAAATACTCATCACTGATAAGAACATACAAACAATGTTTATTTAAACGATTCTTTGTGTGATAAATAATATATGTATAATACGTGATATCAATCATCATACCTATTACTCGTGATAATGCAACGATGCCAGCATTGTTAACCATAATATCCACACCACCCAACGTCTCGATATGCGAGAATGCTGCATCGATTTCATCCTCGTGAGTTATATCACAGCATATGGTATATAACTTGCCCGGGAAACCTTCCCGCTTACATTCCGCATCGAGTTTTGCTAATCTTCCTTTCTGGACTTCCAGAGCAACCACGTTTATTCCGTTTTGCAGAAGAGCATGTGTAATTGCTTCACCGATGCCGGATCCAGCACCAGTAACGACTGCGGTTTTACCAAGCCAACGATCCATAATTGCCTGTCTGCAAGTACGACCCCATGTAACATCAATTGTTGCAAAAAGAGAGCTTTCAGAAAAGCTTAAAATATTTCGATCTTTCATATTTCGTGTGCAACAACTCTGAAAAAATTCTGCAATATGTTATATGAAATGTCGCAATAGAAATATTTCTGAATCATGTAATAAACTTGAAGATTATAGTACTTATCTGTACTTATAGATACACTATCGTTAGATGGACTGAGTTTTTTTCTCGTAAATAAAAAACCGTACAAGATAGAATAAAAACGCAACATGAGATTTTTTATCAGTGTTCGAGTGAGATAATTTTTTTTAGAGCGAGTCTCCAAGACAGTCCAAAATAAAAGTAAATAAAATATTTTTTTGAAAATACAGTTTCGTTCAGCTTAGTGTAAAAATTTATTTAAGTATCATTCCGATATTCCTGGGATTTCAAAATTATTTTAATAAACTTTTAGCAACATTTCTGATATATTTTAGAAATATTTCAGATCTTTAATAATTTTTTAGCAATCTATCCATAAGATTTTAAATGCAAGAATAACATTTTGTTATTTCAGAATTATCTCAATGTCAGAGCTATCACAAAATTTTTTGTAATATTTATGAGATATTTTAATCTAACAGATAAAATATTTCTCAAACATCTCTGAAAAATTTTTGTGCTGCGTTGAACATAACTGGCGGTTGTCACTAATAGTTGCTAAGCCAAAAATAATATCAAGCCTCTAAAAAGCGTAAAGCATTAGCATGCACAATCGCGGCGACATTAAACTCAATCATGAATTTGTAGAAATAACATTTCGATTAACACAATACTAACGTATATACTTACTTGCTTATCTTCTACGCAATAGTCAGCTGTACTAGGTTATTACAAAATAAATTCTAATAAAAACATGATATTCCGATATATGTAGATATGAGTGATAAAAAATTATCTGTCGCAGTAGATTAAATACGTTACATCAACGTTGGTAGTTTCATACGAACTGCTAGTGGAAAAACTAAACGCTATCATAATCAGAGCAGTTCCAGCATGACCTAAATCATTCTTT
The DNA here is from genome assembly GCF_001594075.2 of Trachymyrmex cornetzi. NCBI lineage: Eukaryota > Metazoa > Arthropoda > Insecta > Hymenoptera > Formicidae > Trachymyrmex > Trachymyrmex cornetzi. The sequence goes on along the minus strand of NW_017296691.1, from coordinate 1,475,249 downwards.
CGCTAGGAGTGGGGCTCTAAACTCAACGAGATTACACATGATTACACAGATATATACAGGATGGATGGAGTAATAACTTTGCCCACTTGGAATATCTTAAATATCTCTCTTAATACTATACAACTTTCGTATAAATAAATAATTTCATATTTCTAAAAAAGCGGACATATTATATATACACACACACATACACAAACACATACATATATGTATGTATATGTATATCTAATAATTCTTTATAAGTATTATTAGAAATTATATTTTTTTGCTTTGTTCACTACAGGAAGGTAAACAAAGAAGGTTATAAGAAAAACAGAAATGGAAGTTTTAAACAACAAAATTGCAACAACTGCGAAAAACACGGACATTGGAAACGAGAACGTTGCGCGAAGAAGACTTGAAGAAGGAAGTGTCTGAAAAATCTGAGAAAAAAGAAATAAGTGGAAAAGAATAATGAACATGAAGATGCATTAGTTGCAATAGAGCAAAAAAATATTTTGATTGCAAACTTATCAAAAAAGAGTGCTTGAATTTAGGTGCGAAAAGTCATATGACAAATAAGAAATATTAGTTTTATATACAAGGAGTTCAATGAATCTTTAATACTATAAATAGAAAGCGCGAAAATTTTAACTGCTTTAGAATGAGAGAGAGGTACAAAAAATATTATGAAATTCAACGGTAATACTTGAGAGCCTATAAATATTTGAAATAGATCTTATATGTATCGAAAACTAAAGATAAGATAACCGAATCATATATGTCCTACTCGCTATTTATAAATAATATAGTAAAGTTAACAGCGAGAGATAGCATTAGTATAGTGCAAGCTATTCGTTGACTATTAATGAATCAAAAATTTTGCTAATTTTTCTTTCAGGACTTTCAAAGCAACCACATTCATTTCATTTTACAGAAGAGCATGTGTAAAGAGTATGCTTCACTCAAGCCGTACCATTTCGGATCCAAGTACATCGGTAACGACTGCGGTTTTACCAAGCCAACGATCTATAATTGTCTGTCTGTAAGTACGACGCACAGCTCGCAGCTTTGGCGTTCCAAAAATAACTACCAAGCTAAAAATAATATTAAGCTTATAAAAGCATGATCATGCATGAGCATTCACAATTACAGCGATATTAAATTTAGCCATAAATTTGTGAAAATGGTATTTCAATTAAAACATATACTTATTGGCGTATCTTCAATTCGCAACCATCATTTGCACTAGTTTGCTACAAAATGAGCTGTGAAATCACAGCTTTATTTTATTTCAAGACAAACACATAAAAATATTTAAAAAATGCAAAGGTGAAACCGCAAAAGGTGAAACCGGTCATATTAACTGAGTCATTTATGAATTATAAATGGAAAAACATTAAAAAAATAAAAAGGTAATTATAGCGATTCTGATAAGAACTGACTCATCCTTCACTAGGAGTAGAGGCTATTTATAGGTAAGGTTGTCCGGAAAATTCCAATAGATAGAAAAACCGCGACAAATTCCGAATTTCACGGTCTTGGAATTTATCCGATAGAGTATAAACGAATAAAAACTATAAAAATGATTAATATGTATGTGAAATAAAAAATTTTTGTTTTAATTATTATAATAAACTATACTAATCACGATAGTTGAAAGGAAAACGAAACAAATCACAGTATTAATAAAACATCGTATAATAAAGTTTTCTTTCCAATTCAAATTAATATGTGAAATACATTTTTGAAACAAAAACTTTAAAGATGACACAAATGTTATTACATTTTATCTTAATTTTTAATTTTATGAGAAAAACATAATAGCAACAAAACTAAAAATTTTTCCAATTTAAATATGGTTCGTGTTTACTATGCAATATTTTGTGACAATTACAACTAATTTATTTGTTACGTCGATTCGATTTATTGCGTTGATTATCTATTATGCATTTTTTTTTATTTTGAATAAAGCTTAAGTTTAATACATTCTCAATTAACGCTAAACTAGAATAGTGATACTAGACTATCAAATTAGAGTACAAAATTGACGAATTCATAAAAAAATTTATTTTATTACTTTTAATAGAAAAGATCAATTTTACCGATTTGTTTTTTTTTTCTAAAAAATAGTTTTTATTACTGACATAAACTTTGACCAAAAAAAAGTGGAATTTTGGCAACTTTGGCTGCTAGGCTTGAAAATTACATATAATTACACAGACAAGTAGATATCTATGTAATTATATATAATTTTCAAGTTTAGTATGCATGTATAATAATAGTTCTCTATATGCGATTGTACTCTAGCAAATAGCACATATGCACACACATACATGCACTGAGAAAAATTTCCAGACTTTATCCGTTCAAAATATAACAAACAGATATTTCCGATAGATTTTGATCGTATTTATAGGACTATTCGATGAAATTTTAGGACTATCCGATAAAATATTAAGAAAATTTTATCCCATAGTCCTAAATAGGATCAAAATTTTATCGGATAGTTCTAAATACGATCAAAATCTATCGGAAAATATCCGTTTGTTACATTTTGAACGGATAAAGTCTGGAAATTTTTCTTAGTGTGTTTATTAATTTCTATGTGAAGGTATAAGTTATATTATAATAATATAACAGCTAAATTTTTAAATTAAAGAACAAAATAATGATCTGTATGGAAAGGCATTTCAGATATTTTATAATTTTTTTTACGTAATGACATCCTTTTCAAGATTTTGAAATCCAACCAAGAAAGATTGTGACAAAAAATCTAAAAGAACAAGAGAAAAAGTCAAATATCCTTACAAATGTGACAAGAGAGTTTAGTGTATCAACATTTTAATCATTAAGACAATTTTTCTTAAGCAATAAGGTTTGCTACTTTTAACTGTATAATCACTTATAATGTATACCATAAGAATATACGAGTATCAAGTTAAGATATATCTTGTTGCAATGGAGCAACACCTATTAAATACATCCTCTAATTATTAAAATTAGCATTTCTTCAATTCTACTTGTCAGAAAAATATTTTTGTGATAATTTTAATGATTAGACAAACTGTGTAGCAACGAAAGAGGATACGAAAGTTTAAACCGATCAATCGAAAAATTGCGAGATCGTTCCCCATGGATTGTGTTGAGTAGAAACAGACGGATCTGTCCAGACGCCATTTATGTTGAGATTCCCTAATAAAGCGTTCACTATAACTTGATTTTCGCGACTGAGTCGAGGCTTGATGGCAAGTGAGCACGTGAAAACGTGGGAAGGAGCGGGATGGATGCTATCATTCCGCGATAATGGCCGTAATGACGACGATAATGCCTCGACACACGCGTCGCGGAACCAGCGATTTGATATATCGTTTAAATCACGACCGGCGTCATTACGTACGGATACGCCTCGTCGTAACAACGATTCCGACAACAGAGAGTGCCGGAGTTAAGCACACCCTATGGAGAAGACGCTCGTGCGATGTCGTTAACAGTGTCATCTCCTTGTCGTCCACGTATGCGAACGGGTGAATATGAAGTAAGCGAGAGCCACACGATGAGTCGTTTGCGGCAATAACGATAGTCTGGTCATAATAACTCTCTTCGTCCATACACATTGATGGAGTTCTACCGTTGCCAACGAGGAAGTATCATACGGAATTACGAGCGTTCGCTTTGTCCCCATTCAATTGCGGATGGAAATTTCAGCGTTATTTCTTACATAATACAATGATATAAGTTCTACGGGTAAATTGATCGTTACGTGGTTCTCCTTATGTGCATACAGAATGGTTTAATTACCTCTTATTTTAATATGCAAATAATTATTATGATTCAACAGTAATAACATAACAATTCAATCAATATAACAATATAAGACATAATTAAAGCTTCCTGGTATCTCTTGGAGTGTTGATTCTTCATTAAAAAACAAGGAAACTTGTTTATATATATCCCAAAATTAGAAGAGACAAATAGTAATTTTAAATCATAAAGATGTTATAAAAGATTGTTCCAAAATTCGCGAATTAAAATAGCAAGAAATTGAAGAAATAAGTTACAAAAATAATAAAATAAAAATATAGGTTAAAAAAGTATTTGCCATTTTCCGAGCATTTTTGAGATATAGGTTTACAATTGGTTAATTACACCTACGATTAAATAGCTGCCCGTTCATGGTAGCTACGATTACTAACTATCGATGCATGATTTATGGACAGGCAACCATTTAACTGTAATATGTAATTAGCCAGTTGTAAACCTTTATCTTAAAAATTACTGCTCGGAAAATGGTAAATATATTTTTGTAACTTATTATACTGTATAATATATTGTATATCTTTAAATTTTTTACTGTTTGTTATTATGACTCTGATTAACAATTTTTAATGTTGAACACAGCAAAAATTGTTTAAATAGGCCATATTGTTATCTTATATTATACAGTGTTTTTTCACTATATGCATATTGAGAAATTTATCATTTTTTCCACAGATAAAACAATGAATATCTATAAGAGAAAGAAAAATTAATATTTTTATAAATTCTCTTTTTCTTCTTTTTTGCATAAATTTATAAACTTTTTTATTTTAAATCATACATCAATTTGTATAAACGCTATTTAGATATTGATAGAATAAAAGAAGCACAACTGTTAAATTTCCACTTGAACCAATCTACAATGATTCAAGTGGAAATATATCTATCTATAAAATTGTACGCTGCAAATCAGAATAATTAAAGCAACATAACATAAAAAGAATTAAAGAGAAATAAAAAAAGAAGAAATAGAAAGAAAAAGAAAAAAAAGAAATCAGTACTGCACAAATATTACAACAGTTATCAATTTCCATTTATTTATAGTGTTAGTGTAAATACTTTGTCAACGTATGTAACCATCACTCCGATATCCTGATGGGCAAACTGTCTCTTCTTCAATTTGAAACTATTATTAATCAAACAGGTCACGTTTGCGATTGTTAGTATTTTCGCAATTTCGAAAACCACGACCGTTTGTTACACGATAGAAAATTCTCGGATGATCCTTAGGGATTATCGTCAGATTTAAATCATACGCATCCGCGTGGGTAAATAGTTTCAGTCGTGTATTCGTTTGCAAAGTCAAATTAATTCGTATAATCTTCGTTATCGCATAAAGCGGAGTACATAAACCTCTGGTGCTTGCTAACCAATAATAGAATTTCTCTTCTCCGCCCATGTTATTTCCGAATGAAATGGATAATACCAATTTCCACAATACACATTGCAAATGCATCGCGCTCAATAGATTTGACGCTCTCTAATGTTTAACGTTGCCGGTTTATTCATTGACTTCAAAAGCGCGACCATCCGCTTAAGCAGCGAAGCTCCACCCGGAGATACATAAATGCAAAATAATTGGTGTAACGCATCATCATAATTTATGATCTTTTTCCGCTCTATAATTCGCATTGTACAATCGGGCTTTATCTTCACTGCATATTTATTTTGGTCTCTTTAAACAGCATTATACAAACTATAATCTTATGTAAAATTGTACATTGTTTTTCAAAGCCAGTAGAAATAGAAATAGACGTATTTTTAACTGTATAAATGTTCGTTATATATTTGCTGTTTTAATTTAAAACAACGCGTTTCGCGAAGCAAATCCTCTCGATTTAATATTTCGCCAGATTGCGTTTCCGCGATAGACAGTATTTTCTTAACGGACTAAAATCATGGCGCGCGCATGTTTTCTCTGGGAGAAATCGCGATCTTTCTTGTTTCTGTATTTTCCAAGTGAAGTAAACTTATCTACATTATTCAAATGATCCTTCAGAGTTCTCGTTTTAGCCTCGTCCAATATTACTCGCAACCGCTACGATGAGGAGACGGAATTCATCCTGTACCGCGGGGATCAGCGTCGCAGTGGATTAAACTATGCACGGCCATGTCGGGAATGCGTTGATAACATTATGCGCATCTTTTTCCCTCATGAATGTCGCCGAGATGCAGACGGATGGAACGAGTGGATTTATAACGGAGGCGAAAGATTCCCGCGCTCACCTCGACAAGACCACCGTGCGTAATATTCATTCTGCGAGATACGCCCCTTGTAATACAAAATGGAAAATCAAGGTCCCACCGCGCGAGTTGCAATCCTCCCCCGCGGACTTCGTTCTTTTCGTCAACTTATTATTTCATATATTGTATCAATCGCTTCACAACGTTCTAATTTATGCTTCAGCATCGCGCGTGAATTGCATCGAATTGGACGCATATCGCGCGGACACGATTAAATCCATTCGGAAGAGAAAGAGAGAAAACTATTCTGCAACTTCTCCGCTTCGCAGATTCACAACTGCGAATTAAGCGAGAAGTACGACAACAGTAGCAATGACAATGTTAAGGAAGAAGCGTATACTCTGGGGGATGTCGGAGCGCGAGATAACGTGCATGGTTTAGGCCGTATATATACTAAGCCGGTCGCCGAACAAGAATACGCGCTCCAGCTACTGCAGCTGCGGCGTTCTAACTGCTACATGTACGTGCCATATTGTATACATTAGCTCGTGCATAAAAAGAACATTCTTAGTAAAAAGGCAATTAAGACGAGACATGGCCGCAACGTCCTTAATTTAATCTTTCTTATGTAATCAGATATGTTATCAATGTGGTTCACAGTCATGTATTTCTAAAAATCAAGCTTTTTAAAAATTAGAATAATTTTAAAAATATCCAAATTTTGTAGCAAAGTTCTTATAAATTTTTTTAATAAAGTAAGATATTCAGCAAAATACAAAATTTGGATATTTTTAAAATTATTCTGTAATTTTTAAAAAGCTTGATTTTTTTAAATTAATTACCAGATAGACTTGTTAAAATGTGTTTTAATATTCTCTAATAATTATAAAATAATATTTTGAATAATATATATCCGATTTTTCGCTATTAAGAAAAAAAAACATTATACATATGCATGTTTTTTCTTTCTCGCAAATAATCAAATCTTGTAGCAATGATACCTTTGCAAAAATTTTGTCATTGCCTAAGTCTATCAGGAATATGTTCGGGTACGCTTGAGAGAAACCGCACAATATATAGTTGTTCCGGGAAAATAGCTTTCATTCGTGGCAGAATAATTGAGGTCACCGCACCACTCCGATGAACGCGGAAATCGGCCGAAATCCCGAAAATCGAATTTTCCGCCTTCGCTCCAATTTCAGTCGGCTTTTAATAAGTCAACAGACAGGCTCGCTCGATATTCAGCCCAACGTGCGGTACTATGGCACAGGCCAATACCGAACAGTCGTGCTCCCTCAGCGTCGTAGGCGAAGGCGCGCAGTTCGCGTTTCGTTCCAACGCGTCACGTGCACGCCGTCACCGCGAACCACTTCAAATCTGACACCGCATCGGCGCACGTACGCAGCCGGTTTAAGCGGGCATGTTTGCACTGCCAGTGTTCCGCTAACGAACCTATCCAACTACCCCCCGAGCCTCTCTCGCGAACCCTTAGCGACCCGGCTGACTCCTCGTCGTTGCTGTATTCAGCTGCCATATTCGTTCCCCGCTTCGCATATTCGCTTTAATGACATAAGTCGAAACGCTGCGAAACTTTTGACACGTCGAAATCGTTTTTCTAATTCTCAATCGCGGCACGTCAGTTGCGCCCCAATTTCAGAGAAAGTGTATTCCTTTTATTTGCATACACAAAGACCGAAGTTTTTTGCCAGAATATATTAGTAATCAAATTATTTAAATTTTCCTGTACTCCTCTTTCTTCTAAAAGAAACTAAGTACAAAAACATTATATAAAACTATAAATATATATATAATTTTCCGCTGCATTTATATTTTAATCTATTTCGGTTATTTTCAATTTCTAAAACTTTTATAATAATGCCATATAATAATAAAAAAAAAAACAGATTCGGTAATCATGCGGTAGTCATTTTTTGGATTTAAAGTCAGCAAATAAAGAAACAAGCAAAGAATGTAGAATTCTCAACATCCTGAAAGCGTTAAATGTACTCATCAATTGTTTAGATTTACCAAAGATATACTCTGAGACTAATTCAAATACGAGAACTAGAGAAACACGGTCAAACAACTGTTAGCGTACGAGTCAGTAGGGAAGAGAAGGTGAGTTGTTCCCTGTCAGAAACAGTTACGAACGCATTTAAGGAAGTTAAATCGGGATGTTTGTTCCTCAACATTTGGTGGCTCTGGTAAATTCAGGCATTTGTGAGATTAGTTTCAATTTTGAAGGAAATATAGCAGCCAATATACAATATATAAATGTTTGCAGGCCAAATTGCTATTAATTCCAATTTATAAGCTTGTTTTAAATCTCTGTGCCGATTAGAACAGCTTGGCTTAATGTAAAATACTTAATTTCTCATTTGCACTGCGCAGACAAGTACCTGACAGTGTTAACTTGCGAGATAAACTCATCATTGCAAAATGTAAACGAACTAAACGAAGCGACAGAATTTGGAAGCATCAGGTGTTATTATTTGAGGAAGACGCTAAAGGCACGGAAAAACAATGGTAGCGCGAACGCTAGCCATCCCGCGTAAATAAAGAGATAATTTATGATCGTTACACAATGATCGTCATAAATCGCATTTCTACTGGTCGACAGAACGTGCCGTTATGCGAGGAACTCCGCTTCCGCCTGTTAGCCTCAATCTCTCCCCGCACCACCACGCCGCAGTGTCGATATTTTACCGCGGGAACGCAATACACGGCCGGCATAATTTATCTGTTTTCAAATATGCCCGCGCCGATAGATTTACATATTTTAATATAAATTCCTAAATGCCGGCCCCCGTCCATACAGACAGCCCCATGAACCAAGTACATCTTTATCGATCATCACTCTACCGTTTTACATCTTGCTTCTTATATACCCCCGCCTTTCCTTAATGTAACAGCTAAGACCACCTCAAAATGAGAAATAAAAGCAACGGATTCTTTGCGTGTCTTCGCGTTATTAATTGTATCGTAGCAAGTAAAGTAATAGCGGGCGACTATCATAACTTAAAACTGCTTGCAACTTATTTTTTGACAAATGTTCAGAAGAAATACACTAATTATATAACAATATTAAATACAGTTATATGTATATATGCAGGCTGAATCGAAATACCACAGCAAAAAGATAAAAAAAGTTAAAAAAGTATTTGCCATTTTTATTCCGAGCAATAATTTTTGAAGCATAAAGGTTTAAAACTGACTAATTACAGAATGTTCCATGGGAAGTTGTTGAAATTAATCAATTGTCATTTTTAAACGCGCATACAGAGAATAAGAAAAATATAATATTTTTTTAATAGAAGACATTGGTAGTTTTATTCATTCATGTATAAAATAGACGGTCGAAAATTTAAAAAACATTATTTAACATCTTTTTGTCAAAAGAGATGTTAAATAGTTTCTTAAATTTCCGAAATATATATCATTAATATAGACGATTTTTTATATTTTTATAAACATGTAATTGAATAATACAAATATTTCAAAAATCGTATGTTTACTTTATATGTAAATAAAACTGCCAAATGTCCTCTATTTAAAAAATATTTTATATTTTTTCTATTCCCTATACGTTTAAAAATCATAGTTGTTAGTATATGTATTAGTTTCAGTAACTTTCTATAGGACACTCTGTACAAATTACGATTAAACCTGTCTGTGAATCACGCATGGATGTTAATGATCGCACAAGGCGACTTAACCGTTTAACCGTAATCTGTAATTAACTACTCTTAAATTTTTATGTATTAAAAACTGTTACTCAGAACAAAAAATTGCAAATATTTTTTTAACTTATTTTTTTCAAAAACTTTCTTAAAGTATTTTAGTTTGTAAATGTCAGAATATCTTATATAGTTTCCATTAAGTTTATAATAATCATTACGATATATTTTATTATAAGCTCTATTAAAAATAAATATTGATTGAATTATATTATATGTCAATTTTCAAAATCACCTATGAATAGCATATAGTATCTGACTATAACGGTGTGAGAAGAGATCTAATCGCAGAGCTAGAATACGAGGCATACACTTAGATTTTGACAGGACCCGACACTCGATGCATGCCGCGAAAATCGATTTTCCTGATAACGCTACGCGATTCCTTCGAACTGCGCGAAGCACGACGGAACTTGTTTGACACCTTAACTATCGCTCGCACTCGAATGCCTCCATAGTTGTCAGTCGAGCTCGGTACGGTATAAGCTGCTATTGTCGGAAATGCATGTTTAGAAGCACGCATACGGATGCACAACGTAGATATGGGAGACGCACATTTGTGTATAGGAAACGCGCATTTCAATCGTTCACGTATAAATGCCAAATGACGCTGTATTTGTCATACGACAAGCAGGATGTAACTACTGGGTGTGTGTAGCAGCCACTTCGTCGAAATTTGAATGCAACGATTACACGCGAACGCATTGCCGATAACGTTGCTTCGCGATAAGCTGAATTTGTCACAAATCGGAATGTCGTGTATATCTTTTTAGAATGACATGTACAAGTACAAGGCATCGTAGGAGATAAACAACAGCGATATCTGATAGTCAGTATTTCGTTTCCTGATAGTATATTGACCATAAATTTCGAGTATGCAATGTAAAATAAACGATAAATATCCTTACAATGTCATTTTTCATATATTTCTCATAAAATAAATATAGATACACAAAATCCTTATTTTAGATTTTACTGTATCATTTATTTTTCTCTCTGTTTAACTAAAAATAGAAAATACATTGAAAAAGATTAGATTAGCAAAATTATTATTGAAACGTAGACAGTATTATAGAAAGAAAACAACTTAAATATAAAATATTAATAATGTAATCTTCTTACGGACTCTCCCAAATTCAACAACAAACATTAAATATAAAAAATTTGATATTTATATAAAAAATGTAAAGCGACATGAAATTTAGTCTTTACCAGCCTCTAACTTTCTTACTTTATCGTAAGCGTAAAGTTGTTTGTTATAAAGTTGTTGATGCATTAATAGACAGGCCTCTTACTGAAAATATTCCTCACATTAATTCTCCAGTAGGTTGAATAGACAGTTCCGTAATCTGCAATTAATTAACGCGTAAAATAATTTTTCTATATTTATTATTTATTAGAAAGAGAGAGTACGTTAATGATTTTTTGAACCTGCACAATCGGTCGTGTTCCAAGAGCATAAATGATCGCATCCGCTACGTCCTCCGGTAGAATATGCTGTTCTTTCTCAAAAAAGTTTTTCAAACCTTCCTCATGCGCAATTATATTTGTTTTTACAACACCAGGACTAATGCCCTGAAAAAACCAGACAAGGAAGTAATAATACCTACATAATAAACGGAAGCATAGTTCGCAATACTTTGCATAAAAATAATATCATAAACATCATGATAATATATCTGCTATAATATTATGCTGATAAACATAAGCACTCAATCACTGTTTTGATAAAATATATGAATATTTTATTATAGAGTATTTTGTTTACGGCTTCTATTATCTCATTGTAAAACGGTTTGCCATCAATATACCAATAAAGTAATATTATAATTATTATAATGCGTTTCTTGTTAATTAAAAGTTATAATTTTACATAACATTATAAAAATATTATCTTACGGTAACTCGAATAGGTGCCTTAATTTTTCCTACTTCACGTCGCACTGTGTTAGTCGGAGCAAGAGATGCATGTTTACTAGAGAAATATACATTACATTCAAACAACTCGTTCGGTATTCTGTGATGGCTCGCAATACTGTGGATAAAAAATATCAATATTAAACGTACATTATACAGTAAATAAGCATTACAATAAACTTTTTTCAAAAAATCTTTCACAATCGTTCATAGTTTATATGGAAAACCAAGGAAATTTTTTTATTAAACTTATTTCTAAAGGTTTATTTATTTATTTAATCATTGTTAATGTACTAATCATAGATAACATTACCTGTTGATATTGAAAATATGTCCCTCACCGTTTCGTTTGCGCATCGAACAAACTGCTTTATTCATACATACTGCGACTGCGAGAACATTAGTATTTAATATCTTTTCAAATGTCTTTCTGTTGCTATCTGCAAACGTAATTTATGGAATTATATTTAATGAACTAATATGATCGAGGAAGCTGAATTTTATTGTATATTGTTAGTATAAGAGTCACAATTGGCTGCAGGATGTACGTAGCAAAATAAAGTAAATAAAAGTAAAAATCTCCTTTTTTTAGCAACATAACATTTTTCGCTTAAAACATCATTCCATATCCCTACTAAATAGGCTATTTTTTAATGACTTTAATAATATTTTGCGATCAAAATTAGATTTTTAAATAAGACATTTCGTCGGTTCTCAAATTTTTCAAGTATTCCGGGATTAAATGTATTAACAGTCACGAATACTTTGCAGCTGCATATCAATGTATCCTTTGATTGAAAAAAAAAATTACAATATTTGTTATTTCCCGAAACAATTACATAAATATATAAGTTCAAATTAATATCGAATTAACTCGATTGCACAATACTGAGATAATATGTACAACACATATTGTATTTCTACAGTGGCCATAAAGAAAAATTCATTACCGATATCGGCATATAAATAATATTTATTTAAATAATTCTTTAAAAATTTCTTATTTGTGTACACAGAGAGAATCTTCTTTTAAAATTTACCCTGAAAATATGGTGATTGTAGTACAATACAATGTTTTAAAGATTTTTACCATGCACTTCAGTAAAATTGATCAAACTTATTTTATACTTTATTGTAGTTTTATTAATGAATGAGAAAGATTTATATCAAAATTCTTCGAAATACAATGTTGTCCCACGATTGTCATATTTTCAGGGTAAATTCTAAGAAAAAATTCTCTCCGTGTAATATTCTACATAATCAGCATACCTATTATTCGTGATGTTTCAATAATGCCAGCATTGTTGACCATAATATCCACACCACCTAACGTCTCAATTTGCAAAAATGCTGCATTGATCTCGTCCTCGCGAGTTACGTCGCAGCATATAGTATATAATTTGCCCGGGAAACGTTCTCGCTTACAATCTGCATCAAGTTTTGCTAATCTTTCTTTCAGGACTTCCAGAGCAACCACATTCACTCCGTTTCGCAGAAGAGCACGTGTGATTGCTTCGCCCAAGCCGGATCCAGCGCCGGTAACGACTGCGGTTTTACCAAGCCAACGATCCATAATTGACTGTCTGCAAATACGACGTAGCTCGTGGTTGACATGCCACTAATAACTATCGAGCCGAAAATAATATCAAACTCATAAAAAGCGTAATTATGAATGTTCACAATCGCGCAGCGACATTAAATTTAGCCGTGAATTTGTGGAAATTTCGATTAACAATACTAGCACATATACTTACCTTTATATCTTCTATTCGCAGCCGTCAGATATACTAGCTTGTAACAAAATGAATTGTAAAATCACGATATTCCAGTTTCCGGAAGAGTTAAAAAAATGTCTAATGCAGCAGGATAATAAACCGAGAAGATCGCTTCAGTAGTTTCATACGAATTGTAAATGGGACGTCACTGAAAATTCACTCAAATTTATATAAACAGAACGATTCTGATACTATCGAGACAGTATTATCTTTTGGTAGGAGTGAGGATACCGCATGTAAAGATTATATAAGTGTAAAGTAAATATAAGTATTACATAATAATTTTTCTATAAACAAATTATATAATAGGTTTTTTAGAGAGATAAATGTAGATAAATGTGTAATTTAGATGTATAGTGTGAGATAAATGTGTAATTTAGAGACAGATAAATGTATAACGAATACATCTACATGCACACATACATTCACCTATTTCTTTATGAAAGTATAAGTTACATTGTAATAATATAAGAAATTTATCAGTCTTAAATTTCCAAATTAAAAGATGTAATAAAGAATTGTATATGGAGATGTATATTATTTTATACTTTTTAAAATAATACGTATTTTCCATATACAAATCTTTATTACATTTTTAATTTGGAAATTTAAGGCTGATAAATTTCTTATATTATTACAACAGCAAAGATTAATACATCAGTTATTTTTAAGGCTGAAATTTCTTATATTATTATTTTTTCTGGAGAAACTGATGTATTAATCTTTGCTGTTATTCAAAGCAACGAAAAACATTTCTTAAGATAAGAAGCAGATACACGGAGAGAATTTTTCGTTATTTTTTACCGCAAAATTCATTACAAATTTCATCATGGTTGGTAATAAGCTTGGGACAACTTGACAATAATGAAATATTATCAGTAACAATAGATTTTTTGAAATATACAAGAGACTTTTTGAGACACACTCGACAACGAAAATAACCGATAAATATCGATTACAGTCGATTAATTACTATGTTACGTGTATGTTACTATTGAAACGTGGACAGTATTATAGGAAGAAAACAACTTAAATATAAAATAATAATAATGTAATCTTCTTACGGACTCTCCCAAATTCAACAACAAACATTAAATATAAAAAATTTGATATTTATATTGTATAACAAATGCAAAGCGACATGAAACTTAATCTTTACCAGCCTCTAACTTTCTAACTTTATCGTAAGCGTAAAGTTGTTTGTTGTAAAGTTCTTGATGCATTAATAGACAGGCCTCTTACTGAAAATATTCCTCACATTAATTCTCCAGTAGGTTGAATAGACAGTTCCGTAATCTGCAATTAATTAACGCGTAAAATAATTTTTCTATATTTATTATTTATTAGAAAGAGAGAGTACGTTAATGATTTTTTGAACCTGCACAATCGGTCGTGTTCCAAGAGCATAAATGATCGCATCCGCTATGTCCTCCGGTAGAATATGCTGTGCTTTCTCAAAAAAGTTTTTCAAACCATCGTCATGCGCAACTATATTTGTTTTTACAGTACCAGGACTAATGCCCTGGAAAAACCAGACAAGGAAGTAATAATTATCTACATAATAAACGCAGCATAGTTGCAGTACACTGCATAAAAATATCATAAACATCATGATAATATATCTGCTATAATATTATGCTGATAAACATAAGTACTCCATCATTGTTTACATTTGATAAAATATATGAATATTTGATTATAGAGTATTTTGTTTGTGGCTTCTATTATCTCATTGTAGAACAGTTTGCTATCAATATACCAATAAAGTAATATAATTATTATAATGCGTTTCTTGTTAATTTTAAAAGTTATAATTTATACATAACATTATAAAAATATTATCTTACGGTAACTCGAATAGGTGCCTTAATTTTTCCTACTTCACGTCGCACTGTGTTAGTAAGAGCAAGAGATGCATGTTTACTAGAGAAATACATATTACATTCAAACAACTCGTTCGGTATTCTGTGATGGCTCACAATACTGTGGATAAAAAATATCAATATTAAACGTACATTATACAGTAAATAAGCATCACAATAAAATTTTTCCAAAAAATCTTTCACAATCGTTCATAGTTTATGGAAAACCAAAGAAATTTTTTTGTTAAACTTATTTCTAAAGGCTTATTTATTTATTCAATCATTGTTAATGTACTAATCATAGATAACATTACCTGTTGATATTGAAAATATGTCCCTCACCGTTTCGTTTGCGCATCGAACAAACTGCTTTATTCATACATACTGCGACTGCGAGAACATTAGTATTTAATATCTTTTCAAATGTCTTTCTGTTGCTATCTGCAAACGTAATTTATGGAATTATATTTAATGAACTAATATGATCGAGGAAGCTGAATTTTATTGTATATTGTCAGTATAAGTGTTACAATTAGCTGCAGGATGTACATAGCAAAATAAAGTAAATAAAAGTAAAGATCTCCTTTTTTTAGCAACATAACATTTTTCGCTTAAAACATCATTCCATATCTCTACTGGTTAGGCTATTTTTTAATAATATTTTACGATCAAAATTAGATTTTTAAATAAGATATTTAGTCGGTTCTCGAATTTTTCAAGTATTCTGAGATTAAATGTATTGACAGTCACGAATACTTTGCAGCTGCATATCAATGTATCCTTTGATTGAATTACAATATTTGTTATTTCCCGAAACAATTACATAAATATATAAGTTCAAATTAATATCGAATTAAGTCGATTGCACAATACTAAGATAATATGTACAATACATATATATTATATTTCTACAGTGGCCATAAAGAAAAATTCATTACCGATATCGGCATATAAATAATATTTATTTAAATAATTCTTTAAAAATTTCGTATTTGTAATATTCTACATAATCATCATACCTATTATTCGTGATGTTTCAATAATGCCAGCATTGTTGACCATAATATCCACACCACCTAACGTCTCAATTTGCAAAAATGCTGCATTGATCTCGTCCTCGCGAGTTACGTCGCAGCATATAGTATATAATTTGCCCGGAAAACGTTCTCGCTTACAATCTGCATCAAGTTTTACTAATCTTTCTTTTAGGACTTCCAGAGCAACCACATTCACTCCGTTTCGCAGAAGAGCACGTGTAATTGCTTCGCCCATGCCGGATCCAGCGCCGGTAACGACTGCGGTTTTACCAAGCCAACGATCCATAATTGCCTGTCTGCAAATACGACGTAGCTCGTGGTTGACATGCCACTAATAACTACCGAGCCGAAAATAATATCAAACTCATAAAAAGCGTAATTATGAATGTTCACAATCGCGCAGCGACATTAAATTTAGCCGTGAATTTGTGGAAATGGCATTTCGATTAACAATACTAGCACATATACTTACCTTTATATCTTCTATTCGCAGCCGTCAGATGTACTAGCTTGTCACAAAATAAATTATAAAATCGAGATATTCCAGTTTCCGAAAGAGTTAAAAAAATGTCTGATGCAGCAGGATAATAAACCGAGAAGATCGCTTCAGTGTCAGTAGTTTCATACGAACTGTAAATGGAACTTCACTGAAAATTCACTTAAATTTATATAAACAGAACGATTCTGATATCGGGATAGTTTATCTTTTGATAGGAGTGGATATGGTATGTGAAGATTATATAAGTGTGAAGTAAATATAAGTATTACATAATAGTTTCTCTATAAACAAATTATATAATAGGTTTTAGAGAGATAAATGTAGATAAATGTAGATAAATGTGTAATTTAGATGTATAGTGTAGATAAATGTGTAATAAATATAGATAAATGTGTGAGATAAATGTGTAATTTAGAGAGAGATAAATGTATAACGAATACATCTACACATGCACACATACATTCACCTATTTCTTTATGAAAGTATAAGTTACATTGTAATAATATAAGAAATTTATCAGCCTTAAATTTCCAAATTAAAAGATGTAATAAAGATTTGTATATAGAGATGCATATTATATTTTATACTTTTTAAAATAATATGTATTATTTTTCTCAAATATTTGTTTGTTATTAATTAGAAATCAGAAACTGATGTATTAATACATCTTTGCTGTTATTCAAAGCAACGAAAAACATTTCTTAAGATAAGAAGCAGATACGAACGAGCCATTAATTTTCTTATAACCCACAGCCAGCGAACCGCTATGTTAAAAGTTTTTGCACTCATATCACAACTCTAATAGAGAATATTCTGTGAAACACGGAGACCATTTTTCGTTGCAGACATGTCCTGAACGTTGAGCACGTATAGGCCAGACGCATCATGGAGAAGGACAGAGATCCTTCGGCTTAGGTTTATCCGTTTACCCACTGGTTCCATCCTACGGTTTTGCCACGGCCTTTACTTGTTTTAAGTGAAGCGCGACGTGACCTGCCGCAATCCCCTTCGTATCCACGTACAATCACATTGGCTTCTGCGTACCGTCTTTGAACCAATCTCTTCCGCGGAGACATCGGGCAGAATATCAGGATATTTCGAAATCCTGAAGATTCCAGCAGATGACTTCTAGAGACCTATCTCGTTTCGTAAGAGAAGGATCTTATTGTCAAAATATACAATACAAATATCTCAATTTATGACTGTCGGAAGTTTAAGTTTCGAGACCTTGGTAAAAAATATTCATCTACATATATTTAAAATAAAAGAAATAATTTGAGATACTCCAAAAACAAAATTAATGCATCCTGCATGCATAGTCTACATCAATATAGCGAGCAAAGGACTGCAAATATCGATTACTACCTAATTTGTTCAATTGATTACCGCTTTATGAATATAGAACATTTATAGAGAGAAGCAGGAAGGACGAGAAACTTTACAATTACATCTAACCACAGATGTAATAAGAATAGACTGCGTATTTAAGTAGACTATACTCTATAAAATTATCACTGTTTAGAAAGATTGAAATAGCTTGAATCTATCGTTCTGTCCCTTTTTGAAATATCAAGTTGAAGAAAAATGTCGACATACAATTCAATTCTTTTTAATAGAATACAGAAGCTAACAAGATCAGAGAATACGCAGTTCATATCTGTTATGTCTATGCTTATGTGTCTAATAAGTTAAATAAGCAATCGGCAAAATTTTGCTGGCGTGTCTCAGCACTGAAACTGCGCTCGCTTTGAGCGCTCACGGAGTAAGCTTCATTCTATCTTCCTTTTACATATGTATAATGAACGATAAAAATAAAATGAAACTTACAATACCAAAAACAAATATAGCCTGAATATTACAATTTTTATTTATTTAAAGCAAAAGATACTTAGATAAGATTGAACGAATGTAGATTTTTATATTTTTATTGCAGCGTGAATTTATTTTTTCTATCGATAATTTTGTTATTTTCAATCTTTAATAATCTCGAGATTCGGAATAGAAACCGCTGCCACTTCCTCCTCTCGCTCCCACTCACCCCTTCTTCGCAGATAAACGATACTCGTTTCCGGACGCAATAACAACGGCGTGTATCGATCTTCGTGAGCCGGCATCTGGTACCGGGTCCGGTGCCAGGCCGAGAGCATTATTCTTGTTCACGCAGGACGACGAGGAAATCAACAAGAAAACCAGAAGAGGCTTCTCTCTCGCTTCCTGGCCCGGTCCGGCCCGCCAGATGCTACTACTACTCGACCATTTCTCAATGTTGCCGTGATTACGCGCATCGTTCCTCACTTACTACCATGGATTCATGTTTTTTTCATAGACGACAAATTATATAACGACGTGCAGATATGTGATCTCGTTGAACTCGAGCGAAATTACGAGAGATATAGTATAAAAGATCCGTTTCTGCGAGATGAACAGTATCATATTACACTTACATATATATGTGAGCAAGAAGAGAGCTATATGCTTTCCTTTTAGAAAATTATTCGTTATAAAATTTTTCTCGAACTAAATGTTTCCTTTAGAAAAAATTTACGACGTATTGCATAAATATGGAATGATTTAATATTAAAAACTAAACAATTTTAAGATCAAATAAATCTTTCTAAACCAAATATTTATCTTTTAGTTCAAAAAGTTTTAAGCAAAATGGCGAGTATGTTTCGACACAGAACATAATGTATGCGCGCGTGCTCTCTCTCTCTCTCTCTCTCTCTCTCTCTCTCTCTCTCTCTCTCTGATTTTCTTAAATATTTTATAGTATTTACTCCGCGAGAGTGCTTTGAAGTCGATGAAAGGCGACCGTATTTCTTCAGATATCAGAAATGTTCGAGCACACGACTTAAGAAGTAACGACCTTCGAACCAAAAATATTATTATACTCTGCGCCAGCTGACGAGGAAATCAAAAAGAAAGGTGGAGGAAAGCTGTGTTCCCCGATTCCAAAGCGCCATATGCTTCTGCCGCTTGGCTATTTTTCAATGGATCGTGATTACATATACCAATCCGTATTGCTACAAACCCTATAAGCTTTCCTTCCTGCAGTATATGTAACCATGAATTGCACGTATTAAACGCGAAACAAAATAAACTTCAACAGATTGAAAGTTGATTATCACGAGAAAGCTTCAGAATAAACTGCGACACAGATGTATACATCTTTAAACGAGTCCATACACATATGTGATCTTTTCTAAGCGATTGATAAACAATTATTTTATAGGAAAATAAAAAAGACTCTAATCACTACAATCTTACAACAACAAAAAATCACTATGCAATCTCCACGAAAAGTTTTTTTATTTATTTGCTCCTTATGTACGTTACATGTATCCTCGCCGTTTCCAATAGCTTCTGTGATAATATATAACCAGCCGACTTCTGTCCAGAATCTTCGATTCTACAAAAGTTTGGCTTTACACGTCGTTTCCGCTGGCCAGATGTGGAGAAACGACCATTGGGCACCCATAATTTTCGAGTTATCGAAAAAACTTCGGATCTGAAGCGAAGCGGGTGCCCGCCGAGAATTTCCAAAACTTTCTTTCTCGCCAGGTGCAAACGAGATGCAAACAACCTGGTGCCAGACCATTTTGAAAATTCCGAACAGGTCATCCAAGTAGCTCCGCGTGCGGGAAATGCGAAATCAGCCGCTTACGCATTTCAGGCAAGCATTCCCCACGGCTTCCAATAACTCTAAAACTATGACGGCTCGCGATTGGAGGCTTTTAAAATCTTAGCGTGATAAATAAGGTAGAAAAGAAACGTGAAAGAAAATTTCGAAAATCCAGACTCGTTGACCCATTTCAACTCTCTGAGTTGAAGTAGTTACTTTATACTAGCACGATAAGACGCAAACGAAGTGCGGCGACTTTGTCCAACAAAAACTCGGAAACTTAGGAGCAAGTCCATCGCAAAGTTCTCCATTACCGGCCCTGCTCGGAAAACTGTTTGCGTAATATGTAGGACACAAATGGGGACAAAATTTAAGAAAATTGCTGCAAAGTTACGTCGCGCGAGTCACGAGTTTCTTTTGTCCATCCGCTTAATTATTCCTCCATTTCTCAGAGATTCATATTTATCTGGTGTGAAAATAAACTCGAAAATCTATGATGTTCGCGGCAAGAAAACGCTAACTAGAAAGCGTATCGTCCCGAGCAGGGATGAGAAAAATGAGGGAAGATTTGCCCGTTTTCCGCTTCAAAGCGCCAGATGTTCCCGCTAGTCGACCATTTCTCAACGACGCCGTGATTACACGCATCACTTTGTATTGCCGCAACATCGCGTGTTTCTTTTTCTAGTAACAGCAAAATGTGCATAATATAAGCGAACGTGGTGGAAACTTATTCTAAGCTGTATCTTCCTTACGATTAATGAATAGATATTCCTTCACAATTTTGCTATAATCGTGATAAAAGATTACTTAGTTTTTATTTTAACTTAACTTTCATTCCTCACTAAAAAAGAATAAATTATCAATTTATTGAATTGTTACTAAAAATTTACTTAATAGTAGCGAGATGTAATAAGCCAAGCCAAAGAATTATTCAGAATGTTTTCCAAACTTCAATAACGAATATATTTTATAAAAAATATTAGTTGAAATACAATAGGTACAAGCCATGCAAAAAAAAGACATTAGTAAGAAAAATCGATTCTTGATTTCCGAGAGTACTTCTGATTCCACTTGACGAGAACGGAGATTTCTATGACAGCTTTACAAAGAGCTCATCTATAACGGAGGTTGCCTGGAAGTTATTTGGAAGCCTATTCGGTGGTTTAAAGGAACTATCGAAGAATAGCTGAGAACATAGAGCGAGAGACGGCATTCAACTTCGTTTCCGAAGCAATAAACGGTAACGGACGGTATCGACGTTCTTTCAAGCTATCGAACTAATCTA
The DNA here is from genome assembly GCF_001594075.2 of Trachymyrmex cornetzi. Classification (NCBI taxonomy): domain Eukaryota; kingdom Metazoa; phylum Arthropoda; class Insecta; order Hymenoptera; family Formicidae; genus Trachymyrmex; species Trachymyrmex cornetzi. The sequence goes on along the minus strand of NW_017296691.1, from coordinate 1,453,533 downwards.
TAAACGTGAAGTAACTGGTTCCGCGTTCTTATGATGTGTGTCAATTCCACATCTTCGTTCATCAATCTCGTTTATACAGATATATATTTAAATAAAAAAATTTTTTTTTAAATAGATGGTATACATCTACAAAATAACAGAAAGTACTTATAAAATGCAAAAGTAATTATTTCACTAACAAAAGAGAGAGAGAGAGAGAGAGAGAGAGAGAGAGAGAGAGAGATATTAAGTAGTTACATTTAAATATCTCTATTATGACAATAGCGAACAATTTTTCGTTTAAATGATGTTTAACAAAAAAGATAAATCGGTATAAATCTTATTCTAATGCGACAACGAATAACTACTGAAATCAAACTGTTTCGTTTACTATTAAAGCATTAATAAATGGCATCGGTACTTCATTTCAATAGTTTCCTATAAAATATCTTCCAGACATTTAATGATTGCCACCGACATCTCAACAATGTTGAATACATCCAGTATTGGACGTATTTTATAAGAAAAAAAGAAGCGTTTTTCTCTCGAGATTTTAATGAAAAATAAACAAATTCAAAGTACGCAGTGGCGTGGCTCTATCTGACAATTCAACGTCTTCATAATTTATGTCATCATCAAATTCTTTGTATATTTCATCGTTTGCACTGAAAAAATTACATCTATATTTTATATTGTCAACAAAATCATGTGTTATAATGTTTTACAAAAAAATTATATATTTTTACAAAAGAATTTTATGTTTTAATTTGCGATGTAATACAGTATGTACATGTGCAAATATCTACACGTTCATAATAAATATATAATTATTGTAACTAAAGATATAAAGTACACAATCATGACATTTCTCTTATGATAATTGAAACATTAAGATAATAAATGCCATATCTCACCCTAGAATTAACATGACTCTATAATAACTGAAATATTCTGCGATTAATGCTAAATACTTCAACGACTGCGTACCCATGTTTTTCTGCCATCATCAAAATACCTCTTCGGCTGATTACTCCATGGGTAAAAAACAAAAGGGGAAATAAAGTGACCGTGCAAACCCGTAGTCAGTTTTACTCAACGCCTCGGTCATTTCCATGATCTGCATTCTGATGCACGGGTCTTTCGCCAGCGCTTCTATCTGTTTCCAGATCCTCTGTTTATTCCCGTGTATAATTTTAGCCGACCAGTGACTCGTTAATTTCTCGGTGCCTCGTTCGCGGTCATTCCTATCCTCTCGAGCCCCTCTGTGCCTATCCCGAGCTCGTATTCGCCATTGGTACGTCTAACGACCGGGCGTCACTGTACGGTACAGCCCTGAGACCGATCTCACCTATACATATTCATGAGGCAATAAGCCCGCCGCTGATCTTCCGGGGAATGGAACAACAAGGGAAGAATGGAAAGTAGGGACGGTGATGCTGGGCCTGAGCAGACATCGTCGGCTCTCGCTCACTGGGGAAACACTCGTCAACCCTCTTTCGACTGTTTTGGCATTCCCGCACGTTTACGTGGTAACTCGGCCACGTTTTATTCCACGAGCACCTAAGAAGAGAGGGCGCATAGATGAGGGACCGTACGATATTATTTTACAGACCATTTATGTCGCACGTGTGTGATAGCCTTCTGCTACAATTTTCCCTTTGGATCGTCAAATGTAATGCTCGAACTATTGCATCAAACATGACGAAAAGGTCGGATTGACAAGAATTGCTTTTACCTGTGGCAGTTACAATCTCTCAAAGCCATGAAATGCGCGTGTGTGTAGATACACGAGTGCGAAATTGCTTGAATTCGAAATGTCGCCCAAAGAAAATTTAATATTTTACGAACATACAACTATAGTTAATGTATATAAATCAGGACACGTATAAAACTGAAAGTTGTTTAAAATATAATATTGATTTGGATATTACTCATACGTAAATATCTACTATTTGTCTCTCAGAACGATAACAGTTATTTTCAAATTTATGCATTCATAAACGCTGTTAATTCTGTGGGGAGACCATGAGATACAAACCACGGGCATCGTGAAACCACACGGTAGTTTTACGATGCGCGTACTCAAAGGGTTGATACCGACGCCACGTTAATAACAAATAGTAAATAAATAAGAAGAGTGTATATACGAGCAAAGACTAAGCTCTAAATATCAGAAAATGCGTATTATAGCAAAACATCAAAACAGTTATGACCAGAATTTAAGTCAAACATATCAAGTATAATTTATTTGACAAAATTGAATATAATATCTCATGCATACTTTTTCCTGGACATTTTAAATTCCTATGAGAAATACATCTATGGTGCAGATTGCATAGAAATCTCGAGATATTTCGTACGTTTGTATACCAATACAAATCGAATAAAAGCCACGCCAACGTATATCTCAATTTTGAATTCGAATTTTGCGCATCGATCGTTCTGCATTAACAACAGCCGACTCAAAGAATCCGCATGGCGGAAGTATTTGCGTAGCAAACATCGTGTTTGTCAGAGGCTGCGACGCCTCCATCTAACTATTCGTCCCCTCACCGCGTCTATTCCACCCTTTTTCAACATTCTCCATCTCGGGTTGTCCTTCTGCCTCCCACACTCGCGAAATGTCGTGGTGTGAATACGAAACCGTTTGGCACCTCTGAGCTGAATTCGAAATTCACTCGACGACAATGCGGCGATCAATAGAGATAGTACGGTTCTAATCTCGCCTTCTCATTAGTCGCGTTTGTTATTCACAGCAGCCATGTCAGCCAAAAATTATTAGAGAGCGAATGCAGTTCCACAATGGAAGGAAGGAAACATGAATCTGCGATCTGTACTCGAAATTAAAGATTCAGCTGAGATGCGATTGTGCGTTTTAAAAACAAAGAAATTAAAAACGTTATGTAAACTATTAATGATTATCACGCGAGTTGGATACGGAGATGTAATAATTGATTGTCTCTGTCGCATGCCAATTAAGTTTGCCGAAAAACTCTGAAGGATTTTTCATGACACGCAATTTATTCCGCCCACGTTACTCACGGACTTATAATTAATTTTGTGTTTTAACTGTAAGAGACAAAGTTTAAAATAACTCATCCGATATTGTCAATAGCAAGCAACAGCCTGTCGTTGACAACTCCTCGTCGCTTCTCGTCGTAGCCAAAGGGCACTCGACTCGAACAAAGAACGGCTGTTACCGGGTGTCTGCGACTTAAAGCTTCAGAAAATGTCCCGCCCAGAAAAATGCATCGTTTACCATTTTCGAAGCGTTACATCGAAGCGCCGTACACAAAGACCTGATACTGTTGACTCTATCAACTACTGAGGGATGAGAGGAATTCCATTCAATTCCAAGTTAATTAGAACTGTGCCAATTTTCCTGTTTATCTCGATTTTCTGCGCTCTTATCTCTTAAACCATTTGCATAATACGGCTCGGCCGCGCGGTTTAACGCCAAGTGCTCTCACAGAGCTCAATTTTGTTTGAATCAATAGGAGTGTATTTCCCGAGCACGTTCATTCGCCGTGGTCTCCGCGGGCAAGGCACGTTACGTGCATACGATTTTCAATCAGCAACTTCCCCGCGCTAGCATGTCGCACAATACAACGTCACTCATCCAAGAGGGACAATATATCCCGTAATCCATTGATAAAACGCACAATACTCGCATTCGAAAGCTTCCCCTCCCTAACATGCAAATGCTCCTGCATTCTCAGATGGCTGCGTATCGCTTCTATTTTACCATAAATGAGTTAGTATTGCAGCGCTACACATACTCTCAATATCTTGATATTGTGATTGTAGCTTATTGTCTTTGATATTTTAAATAATCAATGGCGAATTAACAATAATTTAGCGGAATGACTAAACTATTTATAAAATCCTTTTTTTACGTTCGTTTATATTTAAAGCTGTGTAAGTAATATGTTAACTCAATTAATATCGAAATATATGTAAATCTTAGATTTAAACTATAAAATTTCTTAATAATTTTGGATCGATTAAGTTTGCATTGGTCATAAAAAACGCAAATCTCACATTCGGCAGGCACTTGACGTCCCGTCTGAAGGACTTTGAAAGTCCCTCTTTCAAGTCAAAAAAGGTCGCCATCTGGGATCCCGACTTTTATCCAGTAGCACCCATGGCAACGTTTCTACTATAATGACGCTCTCAACGAAACATCGTTCGATTCTCGCATCCCCAAGTGACGCTATTTCATTGCCCGTGATTCCTCGCTACGCAGGATAGTCCACTGTGGTTTCGGGTGAAGGCTAAGTACAGCCCTGCGGCATTTTCGCACAGTAATTGGTCCTCGGCGAGTGCGGTCTCACTGCTTCATTACGTAAATTGACTAGCCGAGTAAGTGGCATGAGCATCTCAAAAGCTACTACCGTTTATGATTCTGAACTCTACCTAATGTGTTACCTGAACGAGATTCTGAGAGCCCGTACTGTAAATCCTTAATAAAGTAAATCTTCCTCCTTTCGTACTAGCGTACCAATTACGAACTCTGCTAGAAGTGTCTTATTACTTTTGCTAAAAGTACACGAAACCACAAAACCACTTCCTCTTCCTTTACCATATAAGTCTCTTAGACATTTTCAAGCGACTTACGAATATTGATATAATCGTGCAGCTTTGAATCTTCAAGATCTTCAATAAGATCACACGTCACAAGAGAGATAGATTTAAGAGAGTAGAATGCAAACTCTCTTTTGTCGAGATATTTTAATATCGCTTAAACTGTCTATTAAAATATATTTTTTAAAACAAAATTCAACGACTAATTGAATTTTGTTTTAAAAAACAAAATGTCTAACATAACTCGATGTTGTCAACGCAGCTTTTACATACATATATTATGTAAATGCAAAATTAACTAGCGGATCGCGCTGTTTAAAACATTTATGATCTGAAAGTTTCCGAGATAAATGTACTTTCACACTTCCTGATGGGATGTTAAAAAATTAATGAGATACCTCGTGATTAACGTAAGCGACTGCATAAACTAGGCAGGCCTGCCGTCGTCATTGGACGAAACGAAAGGCATGACCAGGAAGCGGGGGAGCAGAGCACTTAGAATATCATAAATTCGCGGCCGCGATGGAAAAAAAAAAGGCAACTTACTCCGTAAACGCGATTTTGCATTAACCACTCGAGGGATGGGGTTCGCAGCGCGTCAGACGGGAAAGGGCTGGCATGGGCGGACAGGTATCTCAACTTTTCTCATATCGTTTCACGTTCGTTATTACGCGCCGAGTTGCCGCGAGGCGGATGAGTAAAATTAATGGCTCCCATTTGGAACTATTCCCACGGACTTTCGCCTTTTTTTCCTCTCGTTACCTCTCGCACTCCTTCCAGCATGTTCACTCTACGTCTATTCGTTTCTCTTTCCTCGTTATCGTTACACCGCCGGGATTTATAATTAACGTTAGCATTCCTCGGCCCGGTCGCCAATCGTGAGGCGTCGACGCAAACTTTTATCAAATTATTGGAACACAATGCTCTCTTTATTTTGACGCTCGGTATTTTACCAAACGAAATGGGAGCTAAATGATTTATTCTACGGAACTGTTAATGCGCGCCACATTGTAACACGTTTGTAAAATGATTACCGACACTCTATCCGTTTTATTTCATTTATTTTGATAACTCACTCGCCAAACTGTCATTCTTTTAACTAATCAAGATAGCAGCTAGTTTGACATTTCAAAATACAATACAATCTACATTAATATAACCATGTCATAGTTCAAATATTACACTTTTTTAGAATAATAAATTAAAATTATACACAAAAATATGCAAGATAATAAACGATTTTTATGAAAAAATTTATTTAAAAAAAAGATTCTCATTATAACATATATAACTCTAAAATGTATATAACTCTATTTACAAACCTATCACTGTATTAAATCGTCAAATTGTCTTAAGCGTGTTTTTAAAAATAATTTCTTTCTGTATCGTATCTATCCATCTGAAAGAAAACACAAATGCATCTCGAATTAATCGGAACGTAATCACGGTAACACGTTTACCGCGCGCCTCGTGTATCTCTCTCATCCGACGCAATTACGAGATATACGTGACAAATTGCTCGCATTGCCGATAAGTTATTTACATTTCATTACCGGCGTCCGAGTAATTTGTACTCTCTGCCGGCGTATTGGAAATTTTTTGCTATCGCGCCGCGTTGCCGTGGAAAAAGTGCGAGTGGTTGGAGAACAGGTACAGGTAAGGGATGGACAGACGAAGGGGTTGGACAGGGGAAGGAGCGGCGGGGTACAGAAAGAGAGGAGGAGAATTACATCGATGCGGATGGAGACGCGACACGTTTTTATTAATACCTTCTCGCACACCCTTGTCCGTAGGCACGTGACGCGTCGAAGGAAAAAGTTAACGAACTTCTCGAAGCGTCGCGACGAAGGAACCTGCCTGATAAATAGCGGAGGATGATGGGGAAACGGGCTGCAGGACCGCGCATAGCCGCATCTATCGGGCGAACCAAGAATGTCTCCGATGATATATGGGACAGATAACTCCGAAGGGTGACTGGGTAATTCATTCGTAAGTCATAAGTCCGCGCGATAAGGGTTATTTATCGATCTTTCCCCTTTCTTGTTCTTTTTTTTTTTTAACTCTCCCGTAGGCGTGTGTCGAACGAGGGTTAACGGAAACCATCAGTTGATATTGAGTTTGTTAGAGGAGATGAAAAAAATGGAGTAACTTATAGACAGCCGGGATTAATCGGAAAGCAATATCAAGAGCATTGCCTCTTTTTCAAGATATAAAAGATGTAATTAGATGAAAGATATAATTGAATAATTGTCGATAAAAATACGAAGTGTAGATGTAATTCACATATCTAATATAGGTATATATAATTAATTTAACTTTATATATTAATATTATCGGTTTTTAAATGTAAAAAATACGGCATTTAAAAACGTAAAACTACATCAAATTGTTTTGTTTTTATTTTGAATCGCATCGTTTAAGTAATATAATGTTGTAATTAGAGCAAAATAGATAAGAAGCGCTTGACAGTAATCCAAGCAGTTAGAAAGAGAGAAAGAAAGAGAGTTAAAGAGAGAGAGTTGGAAGGTTAATGCACACCGTAAACAGACGTAAACACTGTGTTCGTGCTTGTTTGCGAACGTATACCAGTAATAAATCTAAATTTAGCGCTGGTACGAAAAACTAAATCCTCTGCAATTTCTGCTCCGACTAGAAGCAAAAACCTGGAGAGCGCCGCTTGCCCCGGCGATGTGTCATAATAACGTTTCTGCAGCCATGGTTCCTCTGGCATGATAACCATGGGTCACGATCTCAGGATGGTGACTCGTCGCCCTTTCACCATGGAAACCCTTAAGCCTTAAACCGTACCGAGACTAAGGAATTTGTGGCTCCACTATGAAACTGTAGCGACGTTGTTGTTCTCTGTCTTCCTCACCCTTCCTCATCCTTAACTCTAATTGTCCTTCCCTGCATCGTACACACATTTACGTAAGTGTATGCGTGAAGAGACGTGCTTCACAAACGCAAATAGCGACTTTAAAGCAATATAGGTGGAGCCTAGCTTATTCAACCGAGAGAGAGAGAGAGAGAGAGAGAGAGAGAGAGAGAGAGAAACAGGGAGAGTCGTCTGGAAGAGAACTTAAGAGCTTTTTATAACGGAAATCTTACAATTTCTAACGCTTTAACCCTTAAAGAACAGCTTTTTAAGCACATTATTTGTTAAGCAATTAGAATTTTTTTTTAATTGATCAAGTTTAGGTATATGTTAATAGAAAAATAATTCCCCAAAAGAAATTAATGACAAAGATGATTCTTAATCAAGAATCGCTCAGAATAGAAAACCGCTCTGGAGCGTAAATTGATTGGTTCTGGGATGAGGTGGCAAGGTGGTAGATCTGATCGATTGATTTGCCTACCAGGAGTGCCTGTGGTACCTGTGGTACCAGCGGAGAGTGCCTTAATTAATCCTGGAGTGGGGAGATATAGTATCCTGCGGTGCGCGGCTGGTTTCCAATAGATGAGATTTCTATTTCCGAAGTGGCTCGCTGATTCCCTACCACGGAATGACATGTAGTACGAGATTGGACATTCCTCACATGGTATGAAGATGTCTAGAACATGCGCGATATTTTCAACCATTTTGACCTACTTATTAAAAAGTATTTTTAACATTTAAACAAACTGTAAAACACGTGTAGTAAGGCCATAAATTCTATATCAACATATCTAAGCGATGGTATAATTAATTTGATATAATAAAACTCTGATAATACGAGTTTTTAATTTAGGAGATCAACATTTTTAATTTACTTAATAGAAGAATTAACGTTATTATAGATTATTTTGATTTTTAATTAAAATAAAATGGAATATAGTAATATTAGTAAGGGCTTCAAGAATAAACGTAATACAAGTACAATGCCTATGTCAGCCTCCGCAAATGTTGGTGCATAAATTAAACATTCATAACGTAATACATACAATTTGCAACCAATAGAGATGTACTTACTAAACGAATTTAAAATAAACGCAAAATATTGAGCGTTTATTTTAAATTCGTTTAGTAAGTACATTCCTATTGGTTGCAAATTGTATCTATCGCGTTATGAATATTTAATTTATACGCCAATATCCGTAAAAGCTCACATAGACATTTTACTTGTGTTAGATTGTGATTTTTATTTTTATATTCAGGACAATCGATATAAAACTCTTCTATCTATTCCGAAATCCGAAATTGCATTTATCTTTGAAGCGTTATTTCGGGGAATATTCGCTGCTCCTTTTTCTCTTCTTGAATCGCATATCCAGCCGAAACGAAATCACCAACTAAGTTACTTTTGACATTCAAATAACGCCGATTTAATATGCACGATGCAGCTCGGAGCCAATCGAATTGCGGAGAGCTCGTTTACTTGAGTCAAGGTCTTTACGCTAAGAATCTTCTATCCACTTTTGTCTGTCCTGCTGACAGCTTTCTCGTTGCCTACCCAACTATTCTGCCAGACTACCAAGAGCTCTACAGATTTACGTATTCATTTTTCATTCAATGGCAGAGCTTTGGCCGCCAATCTTTTCACAAGATAAAATTTTTTACGTTTCTTTTTTTGTATTATTTTGTATATTTAACTCAGTTTTAAATTATATTATTCAAAAACTTAACGTCATATTTTATATTATATATAAAATATGACGTTAAGTTTTGCCGTTATCAATATTATTTATTATAATCAGTTTTAAAGCCATCACTATATTTTGCAACTTGCACTCTGTAATAAGTTTGAAATTGGTATACTAAAAGAAACGTCAAAGGCTTCAAACACAACGCTTTTTACCGTCATTAGGTCTTACTCCGAGCGATGCCATGATCGTATTCGGGTTCTAGTTTCATTGAGAAGAGGGAGAAGCACAAAATTTGTTCACCGATGAACTGAAAGTGGTCCTTCTCGTCCTCGTTCTAGTCGATAGAGACTCTCCCGGCAAATCGAGCGGCAAATCTGCCCTTTAATCTCGACCCTCCCTGCATAAAGGGTTAAAAATGACTGCCGTTACCCCCGATGGCCGATCCTCCCCTACCGGGACCCCTTTGCTTCACGTAACCATCGTACCGCCGTGAATGCGTGTACGTGAGTGCACGTACGCTCATGCGAGCACTCGCATCGCTTTGCTCTCGTGCATGTAAATGAGTAATAAAGTGGGCCAGAGTGATGCACAAAATTTCATTCTTCGCTGGTAGCGAACCACCACAAACGCCGGAGAATATCGCAGACGAATTATTAGCTGGCCGTGCTTTAAGCTCATTCGCATCATCGTTTGACGCGCGTACATGTGCTTCAAGAATTGCTAAATGGCACATAAATTATTGCAATTGATTTGTAATTAGTAATGCCAATCGAACTACATCAAGTTAAAATTTAATGTTTCGTCTGGCAATAATGGTCCACGCGTTGTAAATAACCAAATGTAATGGAGTCGACATATTGAAGTTAATGATTTAATACGCGATGATAAAACAAATCTAATCAACAAGTTTCAAAAATGTTTTTTACACGCAGCAACAATCCAAATAAAATATACTATAAAAATACAATCGAAATATCTTCCTTATTAATAATCATTGATATTAACAGCTTTTAATCATAGATTGTAAACTAAAATTTTAAACAGACATGTGGTTTATCATCTGTCCAATGTTCGCTTTCTTTTTCGATTCAATGTTCTCATTATGTGCTATTAAGCGTATCGGAGAAAACAAAAGAAAGAGTTCCAGGCGTTAATCACTTTATGAGACACGATAATCGTTCATAACGTACGGTAGGGCAAGACGAGCAACAGACTCATGGATGACACGAAGCGGAGGCGTGTTAATTAAATTAAAAATCATTGTACCTATATTATGTCTCTCCGCTTATTCGGCAAGAGATGAGATACGGGATCGCGTGAAAAAGTGCAGATAAAGAGATCAACATCGAGCAAGACAGTGACGGAAGAAGAGAAAGAACAGCGTTAGGGTGTTCAGGGGATAGATACGAAAGAGATACCTTTTTTACGATTAATTCGACAAGAGTTGATTGCCAGAGAGAGCGGAGAGAGGGTTGCAGTGACACGAGCATAAAGGCATTGCAATATCCGTAATGGAAATTAATGAGATTATTGGAACGGCTTCGACATAAAAAAAAAAGAAGAAAAATGAGCGGCTTTCCCGTCAGAAAGCACGATTCTTCAGTTTCGTAGCGAGAGAGATGCATCACTGGCAATACTATTAGTATTCGTTGATTTATTAATTGTCGGAAATTCCTCCCTTTTTTCGAAATCTCTTAATTGACGGGATTTAGATTATCAAGAACGTTAATATTTTATTATGCATTGGCGATATTGATTATAGGGTATACGTATATATATATGTACACAGGCAGTAATTTTCTTCGTCTTAACGTGAGGTGTAATAACGTAACGTAATCTGTCAAATTTAACGCGCTATAAATTAAAACAGTTTATAGGCGAAACTATCTCAATATTTTTGAGACATCCGTCGCTAATAGTTTACATATTTATCCCGCTGCTATTACAACGTTAACGTGAAATATGCTCTCGCGTAAAACTCTTTTTATCATTACAGCTACAGGAAGAGATTTTACACGCGCCAGGCTCACATCCTCCGTGAATAATTGGTCTAATGCAGTGTCGCGAATGGATTTTCCACAATATATAACTGTACGACGGCGCAAAAAGCAGCTCGATTAATTAACCTTCTTTGACTGCGCTTTGACTCCGCCGCGCGCGGGTAGTTTTTGCGTACTCCGTGTAAATCCCTAAATTTTCGTTGGCGTCGCGACTCCCGCCCGCGTATACCGCGGCTATAACGTGCGACGATAAAGTTTGTTATTGCGCGAATCGGGAATCCTGCATTACGACCTAGACAATCGTTTATTGCGCACCCGGCACCGCGTGCACAACCATCCTGCATTAATAATGCTAATCGTGTGTATATGCCGTCGACGCATTAATTAATGCCGCGGGACGATTGTGCTCCGTAAACAATGAAACTCGAACGTGATTGCGAGCAACGTGCTATTGCAAGCCCATTAATGATTACCTCATACAATTTTGCGATCAGCGATCGATAATTTATTTATCGTCACGCCGGAAGTCACCACCAGCCACGTAACGGCCCGGGCGGTGCGGAGCGCCAATATTTTCGCGTGGACGAAGGAAATTATATCGCGCATGTGTTCCGCCGAAGAACGCACGATAAATTCACGTCAATATGACCACCGACGGATAAAACGATTTCGCGCATCCGATCGTATTTTGCTTTTTGCACGATACGATTGTTTGTTCGCTAAACGGATCGGGTTTAACTTTTGCGCGACACCTTTGACGCCGAATGGATGTTTGATCGACGCGTACGAGGCAACACGATTATTTAGCGTACACAAGGTAACAATCGCTTTATCTCTCCTCCAACGAGTCGTTCTGTAGTATTTGTAGAGTAGGTTACGAGAGCATTGAAATTCCAAACTCAGTCGACGGACACGTATTCGCACGCGTATCTACGCAATACGGTAGAGAAGGACCGAACGATATATAAAGTGCTTTTCGATGACTCGTGCACGCAAACTGAAATCGACGCGAGTGTGCTCAGCCAGTAATCTATGATCATCAGCGTCGGGTAACGAGTGCTTGTTGGCTACAGAGCTCGCTGTAGCCGAAGTACAACAAATCAGATTACTCGCACGGCTAAGTGCGTAACTCGTAAGTGATTTGAACGCAAGAAGCAGGATTATACGCGGAATTGGAGTTGCGCATTGCACAGACGCGAAAACGATTTATCTTTTGGATTATTCAATACGTTTTAACACGACGCGGAATAAATCTTGCTAATAGCGTAGAATGCGTATAACCGACGAGGATGCATTAGCGTGGTGTAAGCTTTGTGGCTTTTAATAGATTTATTCGTTCTGCAAAACGTAGAAAACTGATCATCTATTAATAAACTCATCGGTTCGGTTTACAAATGTCGAACTGCACTGTACAAACTCTCCTACTAGTTTGGTGATGCATTAGTGAAGAATTCAATCGCACGTCTGTTTTTTTAATATCTTGATTAAACATTCGATCGTTATATGACAGCGTGGAATAATACATTTCGCAATCCGTAGTCACGCGATGTCCATATCGATGTCCGGAATCAATATAGAAAAAAAATGCTAATAACGTGCAGAATATTAATGGCGGCAAAAAAATGAATTGGAAATATTTATATAAAACGACTCAATGAAAAAAAAAACTGATCAATCAAATGTCCTACACTGTGCATGTATGTAATATTTAAAGTAATTTGTAACATGCATAATCATTAAAATTTAATTATTATGTTAGCGTGAATTAGCATTTATCTCAATTTTCTTCTTATTAGCATGGTAATTATGCGCGGCAAGGTAGTCAAAGCGAGATCTCAAATTCATCTCGCACGACACATGCGACGATATACATAACAATATATATGCATAATATACACGTGTGCGTAAATGATTCAATCGCGATTAAATTTAAAAACACCCGCTATTACGATTCTGTTGCATTTAAGATCTATAACGAGCGTTCGTCTTTATTGTCGTGCCAAAAAGTATTTTTCTACCATCGCGTATCGATATTTACAGTGCTGCGACGTTTCGGAGACAGTAATATCGACGATAAGCTCCGTTACAGGCTAGAAAAGCTATTCCGCGTTTATGTCACTCTCGATATTCCAGAAGTCTGCTTTAGGATATCATCGAATGCATCGACAAAAAGAGCGACAAATAGAGAAAGCTTAAATTTTTTGTTGTTCATATAAAGTCAATATCTAGCGTTCGATGTGGAAAAACGTGGAATTAATAACATAAATGTGTGTAAATACAAAAAGAATTGTATTTACATATTATATACTTAACTACTCTACATATATTAAAGCGTGCAAAATTTAGGCGTATTCACCGAAAAAGATTACGTAAAATCTGATATAAACTAACATAAATGTTTGAACCAGTATTTTTTCTTTTTATTACGCATTTTTATTTTGTTTAGAATCACGCCAGTAATCAAAGCGACTTAATTATACGACTAAGCCGTTAAAATAAGACTATTAAAAGTTACGCGTATAAATGTATACTTCACAATATATGTAATAATACTAATTCGACGCGAATCTTAGTGTTTAATGCACGAACCTTTAAGATGGTGCCGTGAGTTGCCTTTAAATTTCGACCCTTCTTATCATCATCCAAGCATGCACGACGTAGCATGGCTATTTGTCACTCTAAGCGGTAAGAGTTATGCGAGAAAACGCACCCTTCGCCGTGGTGTTTCACGCACAGGATGATGACATATTGTACACGCGCGTAAATAAGACTTTGCATAAATGTGACCATCTGATACGCAGATCCGGTCCGATCCACGTGCAAACACCAGGTATCAGGGTTTTTAAGACGCAGTGTACACATCAGACACGTATAACAAACGGTATTATCTCGACTGCATCAGTTTTGCAAGAATCTCCATTTGAATACTTTTTTATATGTATAGATAAATCACAATAATCGTGAAAGATATACTTCTCAGTCCTGTCGTCGTAAAAATATTATTTTTCGTGTATTATAATAGAAAGAGTAGAAATTCACGTTATTTACTCAAGAAATTCGATATTATTTGCTAAACGACAAAAGGTTAATTATCGAACGGATCGTGCGTAAAAATGATATACGACGATACGTAAAATTGTTCATTTTGAAGAAAAATATCATCATCAATTAATTCTTTTTGTACGTTTTTTTCATAATATTTAATCATATATATTATAGAAATTTGCAGCTCTTACCGGTTTTTATAATTAAAAAAAATACTTCTGTAGTTATACAGTGTTAGAAACACGAAATTCGCTGCAATGTACACCCAGAAAAAAGGTTGCTTTGATTTAAAGAAAATTCGGTTAAATAAAAAAATTCCTTTGATTTGTGAAAAAAATTTTTTTATTTAACAAAATAATGTTTAAATCAAAGAAATTTTTTTATTTAACCGAAATTTCTTTAAATCGAAGCAATCTTTTCTCTGGGTGTATATATTTAACAATTATATTCGAGAATGTATACATTTTAGAAAATGTATTCCAGAATATTGCGACCATCATTATATATAATCGAGCTTAAGTAAACGTAAGCATACGAAAGAATTTCATCGGCAGCAGTGCGATGGCATCATTGTGTAATGTAGACACGAACGCTAATAAAAATTCTACGGACGTAATTGAAGGGTACATGGCGTTATGAGCGTTAGCGAGAATATTACTTTATTCGCGCCGGCGCAGTAATAACATTGCGTCGAAGATTATCAAGAGTCTGCGCTAGATTCCCGCCGCGAAACACCGAGTGTGAAAAATACAAAAGGGCTCCCCCCTTTTTCTTTCGCGTAGGATTAATATACTCGAGCAACCGGAACGGGTAAAGAAACGTGCTCTTAGCGCGCTGTGTACGTGACGTTATTCTCTCGTTTCTCGTCTTCCTCTTCTACATCATCCAGTCCGGATAGCAACAGCTTCCTTTCCTAAACTCCTTGCTTTTCCTTTCCTCTACCCTTCCATCTCTTCCTCCTCTCACTTCCTCACAGATCTTTATTGCCCTCTCGCATTACGCTTTGTACGGTTACTGCGACTGTCATTTTCCTCTTCTCTCCGCCTCCACTTCGACCTTGCTTTTCTATCTCTCTTCCTCTTCGAGATTAAGTCGTACTTTGAGAATAAGGGGAACGTGAGGACGAACGCTCTCATTTCCATAGCAACAATCCGGGAAGCACGTTTTCCAAATTAACCCATGCATTACGTAGAATTAACCCAACCTCCCAAGGCGTCTTTGTCCCTTTCGTTGCCACGCCGGACGAGCCTCTAGTCTTCGCGATTACGTCGCGCGTTAATTTCGTTTCTAACGAATAGCGCGAACGCAGGACACGAATTGAAATCTCTAATCACCGGTTTAAAACACTGGCATAACACAAATGGCATTTACTACCTTGTAGCATCCATTGCTAGTATTCCTAATTGCGAGTAAAAACAGCCGCGTTTGCCAGGCATTAAGCATCAGATCATAAAGGTTTACTTTCAAAATGTTTCTAGTGAGTTTCCTTAAGCCATACAAATCTAGCAAGTCTGACATTTTATAAATAAGAAACTGTTCATTTGTACGAATTTCATGTTTTTGTCATGAAATTCAATACAATTATGATTCAATTTCTTAATAAATTGTAATTTACGTATAAGTTCGAAAGAGATATAATATAAAAATAAACCTATGCTTTAAAAATAAGATATATCACAGTATTAATAAATAATTATGATAGTAGCACGAAAATAACATCCTGCTCATTAATGTAAAAAAGGAATACCAAATTTTCTTAGCGCATAAAAATTTTTACACGTTCAATAAAGAGAAGAAGCAGATGCGAGCACGTACGAGAACAGGATTATCAAATTCGCATTTTGAAGGAAATTCAATAAAACTGCTAAAGCATTAAGAAACTAGGTCCTCATCTTTCGTGGGTCCTACGATCGAGTAGAATTTACGAAGGACAGTGTTACGGTCACTCTCATAAACCAAGTAAGTCGACCTTCTCGGCCATAAAACTCAACTTGGGAGTCTCTTTGTGTGCACCCAGCTTCTTCTGAAGTAGAATGTGAACGCGGCGAGAAAGGCGGAAGGTGTTGGGCTGAAATAGAGAAAAGGAGGTTGTATTAAAGAGCAGGAAGAGGGACGATCTCGAAGGAAGAAAACGCGAAGGAAAGGTAGAAACGAAGGGTGCGCAAACACTTCGACCAAGGACCGACGCTATAGGCTTTTACCTACAGCCTTCGTGGAGGCGATTGATTATTTAAGTCCTCTCTCTTGGCTTAGGTATATACCTAACGTTCTCTCCGGTATCTCCCCCGAGACCTCTGTTCCCGGTTGACCCGTAATCCTTTCTTCTTACTCGCTACCACTCGTATATTTGTAAATTCACAGTCCGCTTCTATCTCGTCGCGGCACACAAAGAAGATACTTTTGGAGTATCGAAAATCGAAGTCATACCATCGTCCGATCCGATCGGATCGAGACCGAGAACACCATCGTCGTTGCCCATCGTCCTCATCCTCATCCTCGTCCTCGTCGTCGTCGTCGTCGTCGTCGTCGTCGTCGCCGTCGTCGTTGTGGTCGCTGCAATTTTACTCTGTACGAAGTGCTGCACTACAATCCCTCCTTACCCTCTTGTAGTCCACGTGCCTCAAACTACGTAATGGTCTCGAGCTTTACACCGGGCACGTGCTTCCTTGAATTAAAGACCGTCTTCGTACTAGTATGCTACACGCCGCTATCGTTCCACATACAGCTGGATCGTATACAAGGTTTCGCGGCTCCGGAAAAAGTCGTTGGAGCATGAAAACTTCAATGCCAGCGTCGCGCTATTGCGAACATTCCATCGATGCACGTGTGTGTACGTCGGCGTGAACACATCAAAATACAGGACTACGCGTTCGTGGCTGGCAAACAGCACTAACTTTTGCGCGGATCTCGGTGGATCGAACGCCAATTTCAAAGCCAATTCGAAGCTCACCGCGACAGCTCTGCGATGGGAGACGTAAATATTTTATCGCCCGGCTATACGTAGCGACTACTTTAACGGCACCAACTAGATGGATGTTAAACATTGTGATTTACGAGCGTGCATACACATATCGTCTGCTTTGTAAGTATCCTCTCTTGATGACACTACTCACCGACAGGCGCCTCGTTTACTGACGCCGAAACGGACAAATGATTCAAATAATACTTGGTCATTCATTACATTAGCAAGAGCTTTTCTACCGATATAGCAGCTACACAAACTTTATTCCTGCATCATTACTCCAGTTTATGATTAAAATGCAAATTACGTTGAAGAAGTTTTATGATCGAATTGACTATAGTACAAGAATAGTCAATAGAAGAACTTAATTCATGCTACATAGATTTATAAATAAAACGAGAGAATTACGAGAAAGATATCATTGATTTCTGTCAATCAATTAAAAATAGCAGAATCAAAACAATCTAAAGATAATCATCGCAAATCATCGCGAGATGTTGAAAGAAAGCTCTGCAACGAAATGTGGAACTTCCAAATACAATATTCTTAGACTAAAAATATGAAATATCAGAATCTCGTCTGGACCAATATGGTCTTCGAATACGAAAGCCTTCAAAGTCCTACTAAAGTTTCCAATCCGACAGCCCTCCCAACTTATCGTGGTTATACATATATATATATGTGTGTGTATATATATATATATACATATATAAATCCCTAATACTTCTGCGGTCAACAAAACAGTTAACTATCCGGGGATCTACCATGAGGCCGCGCGATCAACGACAAATCCGATTGTTCCAATAGCATCTCGATTCGTGGTCGATTATATGTATACAGTATGTATACCTTGTGGGGGCTCTTGGATGTACTCTCGTCATATCGGCCGATTCACGAGCAACCAGTGCAAGGGGGTTGGAAGGGGTTGGGGTCGGACGAATACATCCGCCTCAAATTGATTGGAATTGTTCCCTGGCTGATATCTCGTTCCTGATGGTTCGTGGCAGCTTCAGATAGACAGTAGGCTGCACCTTGCACGCGGTGAGAGGACAACCTCGGTGCTTTGCGTTCGGTTGGGTTAGACTAGGTTAGTTTAGCCCGGGCTATATCCGTCAGACCGCTCCCGTATGTTTGCGGAAGGCTGTGGGGTAAGGACGAGCGCAACGACGAAGGGCTTCTTGCTTGGAATTAATTTCGAAGCTTCTACGGAGAGCGCCACTTATCCCACGCTTATCGTATCGCTCGATGGAAAGACGCGTTAGCTCCACCGTCGGCATTCGCGGAAAATATTGAATGTTTACGTTAAGCACATTGCGGATCAGCAACACATCCACAAAATAAAGCATTTCTTGATGTCAATTGCACTTGTAATTTATATTATATAACATGACATCCCCATTGCATTGCATTCCTCAAAATTGTATTCCTCTTTTGCATTTGTGATATATCGAAATGCGCTTAAATGATCGAGATATTAAGTCATTTAATAAATATGTACAATCTTCCAGAAAAACTTTAGATATTCTTTTAAAAAATTCATTGGCCAATTTGTGTGGACTCAAACTTCCTTTAAAGAAATTATTAAGGTTTTAATTTCCGAATTATAATTTTAAAAAAAACTTTTTATAATTTAAACTTTAGAGAGTTAAATAGACAAAAAATTTATATTTTCAGCAAATTTTAAAACAAATGCATTTTAATAGAACATTAACTTCATGTAAAATTGGCAATTACAATAATGATGACTTTCTGTATATTTTTGAAGAAAAAGTTAATTCTCTCTAAATTGACCGAACAGTCTTATTAAAAATTTATTTTGAATAAAACTGTTCGGACATTTAGTCCTTCTTAAATGCTTTAGAAGATAAATTAACTACTTATAAATATAAGTAAACATAAAACAAAAATATAAGTAATTATAGAAATGAAATATCATATAAAGACAAAATATAAATATATACATAGCAACTTCTGCTAAAAGCAAACATCTTACGAAATCCAAACTAACAGTAACAATATATCAATATCATAATTTTCCCATTTAACAATATAAATGTAATATAATACATATTTTATATAACAATTAAGTTGTTGAGTAGATAATTATAACATTGCTATAATGTTACCGTTAGTTTGTATTCAGAGGGATTTGTGTAGACTACTTTTGCATAGCAGAAACTATGTATTTGCTTCATTAAATCTAACAATGCGATTTTATTGTCGCAACTTTAAATATCCACAATATACATAAGAGAATAATTCATATACGTTCATTATTATAAAATAATTCATATTCGTAAAAGCGATATTTACAATCGTTCCGGCATGCGGACGTTTTGCTCGGAACATAATTATAAATTACTCCACAATAAATTTACCACCAATAGTAATGTACCATCGTTTGTAAACGTTGACACGCGCATTAGGAAGTATTACAAGTACAGAACCGATATTGATCATCCAGTGAGAGATAAATTGACGATAGTTTATCGTATATCATCTTTATCTCTAAATACAATTAGAATCATGTAACATTTAAACAGAAAAATTCAATCATCCAAAAAATTTATTCATTAATAATAATGATTTATGCATATTAATGAAAATAGTTTTGCTTGCAATCCTTTTAATTAGTCGTAATACTCATTCTAAAAGCTTTTAAAAGCTTTTGTTATTTAATACCCATTATGTTTGAATACTTATTACAAACCAGCGATTATATTGTCGTAACGGACAATTTTATACATAATAATGAAATCCCCTCCCTTTTATAAAATTTATAATTGACAATTTACTTGTTATTACGCAGGAATTTTTGACACATATTGTAAAAAATAGTAAGAATATAATATAATCAGACAAATCGAAGAAGTGTATTACGGACATAAAATGATAATAAAAGTATATTTACAGCGTTTTAACCGCAACTAAAAATTTCGAAATAAAATCATAATTTATAGTTTGATAAATCCAGTGTATCATAAAACGCAACTATTCGTCGCGTGGTTGCAAACAACTAACCTAACATTTTACGATTTGTAATAATAGTGGAACAACTTACTAAAGATTAAAAAAAATTACAGGACTCACCGCACGCCCAGGTTGCGACCAAGTATGTCGAATTGCCGATTTACACTTTCACTGAAGCACCGTACTTAGGAATTTAGTTGACACCAATAGGAAATAATCTGAAATAATCCATAAAATTAATTAATTTCAACTGTAAATATGTATATTACAATAAAAATTCATTAGATTATAATTTTTAAAAATAATTAGATATTTATAAGATTATTATCTATGTTATCTATTACAAGTTATTGTAAACTTTTTGGTTGTGATATAAAATAACAATATAATTATATCATCTATATGAATCTATTATGCAACATTGGTATATATGAACGATTGATTTAAAGTTTAAACATTTCGAGAGAGTATTGGTCTTCGGTGATCGTTGATTCATGAATGAACCATATATCATCTCTGCGCATTAATGACATTAAATTGCACAAAACAGCGAAATGCTTTCAAACTTAGCAGGCGCCGTATCACCACGACTTCCGTGATACGTCACGGCTAATATGCACGGGCGCAGTCTATAAGCGCAACAATACGTGCTTTGCTTTATATTGCCGCAGGCAATAATTACCGCAGCAGCAAGGTGAACTTCAGTTTCATGAATCCTCTAAGGAAACCGCCGCTGCATTAGATTAGGTAGTTTGACACTAAGGAGGTGAACGTGCATCCAAGCCTAATCTGGAAAGCAATAGTTCGCGTTTACGTCCTGGTGTATCCTGCTTTACTGTGTTACTGCTTTTGATATTCAAGAAAGGCTTGTTTATCAAATTAGTGTAAATTACGTAAACTAAATTACTAAGCACAAGCTAATAAACTTTAAATAATGATGAATGCATTCGTAGTTTAAGAATGACTTAATGAAGCGAATTTTTAAATTTTTTACGAAAAATAAGTTTTATTGCGCGAGCATATTATAAAAAAAAAAAAATTTTACATGATATATATATATATATAATATGTACCTACAAGGGTTGGTTTTGCAAAAAAAAATTTTTTTTTTTTTCTAAATTGAAGAGAATTGGACAAAACTCTATTATAAGTAATATTTTAATATTTTCAACTCTCTCATATTATATTGTATATACAAAGCAGTGTCCGCTATTACTAGATATTAATTAGTAATTGCATTAATAACTGTTTTATCATAACGTTATTAGTAAATATACCACTGATTACATTGTCGCAATTGATACTAAATTGCTTCAATTTCAATAAAATATACATACGCGCGCGGTAAACTCCCCCTCTTTCCAATAAAAATCTAATTACGTAATTAACGAGAATAACAGTTATGGAAGGTATTCGTGATTAGTGTCGACAATTATTATTCGTTTCTCCAATTAATTGATAGAGTGTACACAATCAAATAAATTTGTAAATATTCCGGGTGTGTTAAATTAAATAGCGCCGTCAATGATATCTTTATTACGACGTTTAATCGTACATTAGATGTTGTCAGAGAGTTAAACAGTCAGAGTCACATCTTTCTCTCGTTCTTTGTAAGGGGGGATTCCATGGTACGTTGGAAATACGCGTGAGGGATGGCTTCGGCCATTTTATATGACGTGCCGTAGGTAATCCCCATTGCGAAACGATCTGGGCCACGAGCCGAGGAACGACCTTTTTATTCCTCGACCGGTTTTACGGTGAGCTCGCTTCTTCCACATTTATCTCGGCTCTTTCTCTGCCTTTCGCCCCATTTTCACCCTCTTACTTTGTCCTAGGGGTAGCTCTGTTTCTCCATTCTTTGTACCTTTACGGCTCCTATCGTACGACAGGACTTGAAACGGCGTCCTCGATTTCGCCGTTGCCTTACTTATCCAGCTTTTTACTAAAGAATTCTCAAGTATACGAAAAATAATTGACAAGTATCACAACGCTTGTACATCAGATTCTTCTGAAGAAAACCAATTTTGCAAATCAATTTTGATGCATGCAGTAAGTGTACGAAAAAACAAATTATCAAAGAAACTTCTCTATATTTACTCGTTAAATTAACGAGTTTTGCTATTTACTCGCGCCTTAGATACAGTATGTAATCAATACACTGCACATATTGAAGCAGCATAGATAGCAGCGGATGGCAAATTCCAACATTGGTAGGCATTGCGCACACACGCACACACGACGTATTCAGCATATATATATCCCGTTTCTCTCTATGTAACTAGCTCGAAGGATTCGACCAAGTGATAGGACGACAACCCCAAATCCTATCCACGTATATTCGAGATGAGAAGCTTGTGAAATAGATAGGATTTGACTATAGAGTGAATCGCGCGCAGAGGGTCTGGAATTATATATATAAGCATGCCATGAACTAATCTCAGTTACACTAAGGTAAATATTAATTAAACAATAAAATAAGTTTTTTTTTAAATAAAGATGTTCATCCTAAAACAATGTTAATTCATTGTAATTGTTTGATCGTGAAATCAAATTAAAATGTCTTTAAAAATATACTTGGAGATAATGAACATCAATAATCTATAAAAAAAATCCCCACAAAGAATAATAAAAGAATTAATCCGAACGAGATAGCCAGGATCATAAACTAATCTGAACAGAAAACCATT
Source organism: Trachymyrmex cornetzi (assembly GCF_001594075.2). NCBI lineage: Eukaryota > Metazoa > Arthropoda > Insecta > Hymenoptera > Formicidae > Trachymyrmex > Trachymyrmex cornetzi. Next base: position 1,430,743 of record NW_017296691.1, on the reverse strand, counting down.
GTCTAATAATGCCGTGTATATATGTACATAATAATTCCTTAGTCATACGATATGCGAATGTTGGTAGTGTAACAATTTCCGACAATAACTCATTCTTTTGAAATTGAGGAAATAATATTTTAGCGACATGCATGTATCCATAGAGCCGCGACTACAGTTCGCTTTTTAGCAACAATACAATATTGTTTTTTTGTTCATCTATCTCGTGCACGGAGTACTACCGTGGAATAAAAATCGGCGCTGCAATTTTTGTTTTATATGAAAAAAGAGAAGAAAGACCTATCTCTCTCTTCTCGATTCGCTACTAAACTGGGTTGACGAAGGG
>NW_017296691.1:1425454-1430222 GCF_001594075.2 Trachymyrmex cornetzi | reverse complement strand
TATATATATATAAAGAAGAAATAAAGCTTCATTGTGTCTCGTAACCTTGGAGCTACCGCAGTTTCATCGACGGACAAAAGGGATGGGGCTGATGGCGAGAAGTAAGGCGGGTGCGATATTATTACGCAATACGAATAGACCTTTTTTGTCGTTTGCTGTTAAGGGCGTCGCAGCAAAAAGATCCCTTCGTCTGCAGATTGCGGCTGCTCGTACGCGGAAAAACTTAAGAGCTTAAAGCGGCTGTCCTACTACATACGCCTTAATACAATGCATGTTAAATTCGTAAGCTTGCATCGATGTGCAAGCTAAAAGATTAACTAAATTTTATATCATGTTTTAACTTGAAAGCTCTTCTGTATGTGTATATATGTACTCTTCATGCTTTTAAAAGCCTATCTGTGTATTATATTGGTCGTAAGAAACGTAAACTGCAAGTGCAACTGTAACAGATAGAGTGTCATTACGCATCTGAGGCATTGTTCTGTTCGTTTCCTTGCGACATAAATTAAATCCTACTACTTCGTTAGGAACAAGAAGCCAATTAAGATGCACGACGAAGCGCTATTTCATTTGATCCTACTATTTTCTACGGTAGTGAAATTTAATGCAGTGCAGTGCTGCCATTATTCCTCTATACGCTCGTACAAAGTGCCAGTAAAAATTTAAAATAGTATCACTCTTCGCGATATACAATATAAGTACATTATACAAGACTTTCGCACGGCATTATTGCAAAAATTGACGATAATTCTCGATGCCGTAAAAAAGCAAGTCTATTGTGCTATAAACAAAATTATTACTACACGCATAGTGTACTCCCAGCGAACGATCGATATGAGTTCTTACTTTTTATGATGATAGAATTTTGAAAATTTATTAAATCTTCCCTGGAATTTTCTGAATTTCTGAAACTTTTCTAACAGAAAACTGTGTAATAGCAAATTTACAAAAGTTTGTAAATATAATCTTAGTTGAATATTGCTAAATATGCAAAACTACAATGTGTAACAATGAATATAGTAACTACTACGTATCGACAATGGAAATCAAACAAATTGACCATTCAGTTGCATCAAAGCTATCAGAAAGTTCGGTTAACTTTTTTTTAATCAAACGATAAATCGACTGCCTACACTGCGAGCGAGCCAGCAATTCCGCAAGCCGAACTAGGTCGGCATATTCGGGCATATATGTAACGTTCTGCATGTAAAGGGAAAAATCTATTATCAGACAGAAAATATATATTCTACCGGGGTAACGGGAAGAAGATCACCTTCACTTTTGTTTCCAATATTTCGGATGACGCAAGAGATATCAAATCCAGAAATAATTACTTTCCTCTCGTTTCAAATCAAATATGATTTCTATGTCGCACTTCCCTTGCGAGAGAATATATATCTAGTCATGCTTTCACAATCTGTCATCTTTACAATTGCGTGTTAAAAAATATAAAATTTACACTGTTTAAATACACAGTAAAAAATCGTGCATCCATATGTAAAATTTTTCTTGTGTTACCACATTTTAATTATTACTTCAATGTAAAATAAACATACAACTAATATGTTATTATTTTTGTAACATTTTTATGTGTTAGATTCATGTCACCTTTCTAACTTAACAATTGCGTATGTCAATTAAAAATGGAATATTATTTTGAGTGTTTTTAACACAATTGTTTCAATTAATCTATATATCTCAAAGTCAATTTAACATCTAAGAATTTTTCATTCACATTATACGAACAAAAATGTTTTATTAACATTTTCTTACGAGTTACTGCAACTACTCTTCTATGTACTCTACTTATTTTATATGTTAGTTTTAAATCACCCTTAAAGTCGAAATAACAAATATAAATGTAAAGTATTGTGTCAATTATTTAACATTACTAGTGTTATTTATTAACTTCGTTAATAAATAACACAAGACGAAATGAGTTACTTTAACTTAAAATTTAGAGTGGATCTCCTGGGACATGTAAAAAATGTTAAAATTAACATTTGCTTTTTTACTGTGTATTAACACTTTGTTATACATTGTTATACAGCAATAAAGAATTTATATATACTTAACAAATATGTAAATATGTTATTTGCGCATACATTCATTTATTGCTGAACTTTACGAGGGATCATCTTTTGATATAATTTTATTTCTTCGATATTCTGATGAATAAACTTCGAGAGAAGTGCCTATAGTAATTGTCGATAAGTTAATTCACAGACTCACCCCGGAGTGCGAAGTGGTCTTTTACGCCACGTGCCTAAAGTGTCAGAACCCGCGTGGATGCCGTAAGATTCAATTAGAAGCCAATGGGTTGTGTAGTTTACCGTTGCCTTTCTCTTGACTCTTCTCTCTCTCTTTCTCTCTCTCTCCTCCCCCCCTCTCTCTCTCTCACACTCACTCTCACTCTCACTCTCTTAGTACTAGTGAACATTTTCCGAAACCCCATAGACATGCGCACAGAACCGTTTGATGCCAGATGCTGCCGCGGATATTGGATAAAAGTTTCTCAGTTTTCGCGGAGGAAATAATTTCACAAGCCGCGCGCGCGAGCCAGGGTTGCTGCCTCTCTTGCACCCTCTTGCCTCGTTGCACAACGTTCGTTCTTTTGCAGAAACCAGCGTTAGGAAAGAAACTTACCAGGATCGGGTAAGGCACCCCTTCGGATTTTCTCGACTTGTCGTGTTTCTTTGTAGACAAAACGGCCGGCGACGCCACCTGGTACTTAACATATATGGTAAAGTCGCGTTTCGTATACTCTATTTTTAAAAATTGAAAGAAAACGACAGAAAATGATTTAATCGTTTTAATCGTAATTATGAATCTTAAATTAACAACAAATATCGTAAATTTATGATTGATTCTTTTTTAGGGTCTGCGTCGGACTATTGTCCGACGATTGTCGGCTCAATGTTGCACATCAATGTTAAGTCAATACTGATCATCAACATATTGGTTGAATATCAATCTTTTTTTTTTCCCCAGAAACTCCAATAAAACGATACAGAATGATAAATTAATACAAGAACTTTATCATATTCTAACGATTAAATCCGCTTTCAATGGGAAAAAAAACAAGGAATAGTAACATTTCTTTTGGAACATAGAAAGTGAATTGTGATAATAAATGATACAGAAACACAACCAGATCTTTGAAGTTTATATTGATTGACTTAACATTTGAGACTCTCTATCGTATCTTCTGATAAGATTTTATTGCCATACCATGTATACATATTCTTTCTTTAAGGATATTTTTAGTTAATCTGTTTTTGCTCCGATAATTGATATGATTTTTTAGATAAAAAATATCATGATCAGACTGTTTCCTCGTAAACACTCTTATCTTCTAATTCACCAGACACAAATAGTTTGACCATGGCACCATTTTGTTAAAAAATCGATAAAAAAACGATAAGAATTGTATCATGAATTCATAGTTGTTTTCTCTCAATTTTTTAACAAAATAGCGTCATGGTCAAACTATTTGCATCTGGTGAATTAAAAGACAAGAGTGTTTACGAGGAAACAGCCTGATCATGATATTTTTTATGAAAAAAAACATTATATCAATTATCGAAGCAAAGATAGACAGATTAACTAAAAATATCTTTAAAGAAAGAATATGTATATGGTATGACAATAAAATTCAATAAATGTTATGAGAAAATAAACATTATTTAATTAATATGACCTTTATTATCCTTTAAATATATATATAGAAACAATACACTTCTAACAACGATTCGTATTCTCTAAATCTGAATGAGTAGATAATCACTGATATCAGTGCTAAGTATGCCACTGGTAATCAGTGAATTAAATGTGAGATCCCTAATCTAACTAATCTTTATTATGTGATCTAACTAACCTTACTTTAGTACTTAAATTCAATGAATATGGTATTGGAAAAATGAAATTAACATGCAAATATCAGTATTTTAGTTATATAATGCTCAAACATTTTTCCTTTTTTAGTTGAACTTTATTTATTATCAGTGCCAAGTATGCCACTGGGTAATTAGTGACTATTCACTGATTCAGATTTAGAGAGTACAACTTGCGAAAACTCTGTGAAGTCATTTTTGGATATCACTTTAATTTTTATTGTCACGTAATCCAAAACAGAAGTCAATAATATTATAAAGGCATTATCTCATGACCTTATTTATTATAAATTTATTTTTAAATTCATTTTTTAGTATCAAATGATGTCATGATAATATCCTATGATATTATGATTTAATTACGACTCTGTATTCTACCTATAAGGTTCTAATTCAAAACGTATATTACGGCAATTCTTGAGTCAGAGTTGCATTATCGTTTTGAATCACTCTCTCTACTCTTTTGATTTTGTCCAGCAGACTTCTATTTGTTTCCTAAACTGAAGGAAGCAATGTAAAGGACTCGATTATTCGAACATTTCGAATATTCACTTTAAGTTTTGTTGTGTGACAACAAAATTTAAAGTGATATCCAAAGATGACGTTTCAAGATGAGTTTCGGCAAACGTAATTGTCAGAAATGTATTGTCTCTAGGGAGAATTACTTTGAAGAACAATAAACGCCATTTGTATTAATTAAGTAGTGCTTATTTTCTCATAATATTCACTAAATTTTATTACCACATCAGTAAAACATATATGTGATGTGGCAATAAAGTTCTGTGAATATTATGAGAAAGTTTTTACGACGTATTTCTTGCAATGCGACTGATATTCATTAAATTGTTTATCAACATATTAAAGAGGGAGGGAGG
>NW_017296691.1:1385900-1425287 GCF_001594075.2 Trachymyrmex cornetzi | reverse complement strand
GTAGGAAACCGACCAAGCACAGTCAAATATATAGGGAGAATACTTGACTAGGATTAATCAATTTCTTACGATTTGAGACCCTGCAACCGTCTACGACTTTTATATACCTATATATGAGCCTCTTATTTGCTAGCGATACTATTGATTATTTGTTACATTGACGAATTAATTTGCAATCATAACAAATCGATTATTTTTTTAACAAATATCACATTTGCTTTCCCTTGATTTGTGTGTTCCTGTAACAAAATCTTTTCTCTTAATGTATGAGTCACATAAATGTTCCAATAAAGAATGTTGTCTCAACATATATATAATACAAATATATTATCTTGGCGTATATTATAGCACAATTGCTATCTTCTCTCCTACGATGTCTAGGTACAAACACCTTGTAATCGAATCTCCAAGATATCATCAGAGCGATCACATCTATCTCCATCCTAGTCATCGCGTACTCCAAATTGCATACTCTTATTTACTCAATATGATTGTCTTATCATTGATAACCTAGGCGATTCCATATAAAGTACTTAAGAGAAAATCGATAGAGCAGAATATAAGTGTTACGGTTTAGTAATAGAATGAAATAAATACATTGATTAACATAAAATAACATGTCAAAAAAGTTACAATTTTCGAATCAAAGCATCATGGCAGTAAAATATAAATTATTTTATACAAAGTTTTTAACGCATATAATTATTTCTTTTTTTTGTAGGCTTAATAAATATTATAACAAAAAAAATGTTAATAAAATGTTTCAGTATATATCAACTAGTTTATGTCAACAACATGATACAAAAGTTTATATTTCTTAAAATATATTTCTCAACTTAATAAATATTTCATAAAAAATAAAAAATTAAATTCTTAAATATGTAATTAAATTGTAAACTTTTTTAACGAAGAAAGACGAAAAAGAGAACAATACATAAAAAGGATGCAGAATCTCAGGATGAAAACGATTATCTTTCTTTGGTTTTTCTTTCTATTCAGTTATTTTCGTTAACATTCAAAAAGAGAAAAAAGTATACTGCATAAAATATCATAATGTATCAGTTTCCGATAAATGTACGAATAACCTTTAGTATAATGAGGTCTTATGCTTACTTAAAGAAATCCACTCTATAATTCAAATGATCTCTCCGATCACCTTAATCTTCGAATTCACAATACACGTATAACATAGATTATATGGACTTTAATCATTCGACACGATATCGACGGGAATTTTTCTCTGTTCAGTACACTTTCTCGATACATATTGCAGTTTTACGTAACCGATCGGACTATTTTTGTCGCGGATTTGCTTTTGAAGCATCCGATAAACAGCGCTGGATCGGTCTGGCTAAGTGCTCTCGGCAGAGAGCGGATATTACTCTGTCACAGCGCTCCAATAATCTACGGACAGTGTTCGTGCAAATGTTTTTTTTTAATCGTTCACATGGCACATGAATTACGAGTAGTGATTACTAAGAAAATGGTAAAAATATCCGATGTTTACAACAATATTGTAATAACAACATTATAAAACAAATATATTCAAAATTAAAATATAATTCAATTGGTTTATTTAAAAATATTTTATATATAAAAAAACTGTTGCAGCTATTGAAATAAAGATAATAATATAATAATATAACAACAAAATTATTATAATTAATGCTACAAATTTTTATAAAAATTTTTAATCATATTTTTTTCTAAAATAATATGATTTGATTTAATTAATTCTTATTTCTTCAAATTTTTAGAATATTTAGAATGCGTTCATAATAATGGAATATAAAGAATTGATATCGGTTTTATAATGTTTTTCATTTAATTTATAATTTATTGTTGAAATATATTTTTTACATTTTATAAATTTAAATAACATAATTAATTAAATCAGGAAAATTAAACAATAAAAATAACTGTTTAGAATAGAATTTTCTTGTATGGCACAAAATTTCCGCGCGCATTCTACCAAAGATTTATTTACACTAGAGAGCACAATGTCACCGCAATATTGATTTATTCTCCTATTGCGTGTAACAAATCTTTCATAGATTACATCATGAATCAATGTCGTGTTGCCTACCTTTTTAAACGGCCACTCATTTTTTGTCATGCTCGATTTCTATCGCGTCTATAGGAAATCATAAAATCGACACGTAAATCAATCGTATCGTGAAAAAGAGACGTACGCTTTACTCGCGCCGTTAAAATCAAATTTTGCGATAATATTTCTTAATTATTTTCATTTTATATAAGTTTATTCGTTTGTAATGAAAATGCGCGCATTAAACGATAAAAGTAAATCAGGACAGACATATACGCACCGCTCGCATCTATACAAACTCTGTACATTTTTAGATAGAGTAACATGCAACTTGAATATTAACGTTAATCAAGACAAGCTAAAGAGTCACGATATAAGTACCTGAGCAGCGAATTATATACGTGGCAAACAATTGTTGCATATTAATATGCACTGAGAAAAAAGTATTTGGTATATGTAATTAATAATAATAACAATATAAGTATAGTTATCTCAAACATGAAAAAATTATACAATAATTTAAAATATTAATACAGTAAAATATTAAGATATAAATGGTAAATAAAATAAATATTTTTATTCAGTAAATGCAATCGCAATTAGTAAATATAACTATTTTGTTGAATTCTTACTATTTATGTAGAAATAATTTAAAAATATGTTTAAAAACTACAAAATTTTAAGCAACGTGTGTAATTATTATTGATAGCACAATTAACTACATTTGCATAAAACTAAAAATATATAGTCCCAGAAATGACTATAAATTACAATTAAAGTACGGTAACTGCATGCAACCATTTTTTTTTCTCTCAATGCATAAAGAAATTATATTTTATCGTTTCCGATAATAGAAAACACGTACGACGTTTTCTATACGAACGGAATGGTATGGTGAAGCGCGATTACCCTTAAATGCAAAATTTATTCTCAGGTTATTCTCGATCGAAAGCGATAAATTTACATGTCTTTGAATTTGTCACTTTGCAAATACGGTAAAGTACTCGATATTCAAAAAAAATACAGAATATAATCGACGAATTATTACGTCAATTTTTACATCGATACAATTTGTAATGCAACATTTACCGAAAATAAAAAATGCATCGATCAAATAGACTATCGTTTACGTTAAAAATTTAACGAAATTCTCACTGATGGGCAATTAAAAATTGTTGTACAAGGTATACGTGACATGCACGCAAATGGTTTCTAGCGAACGCATAAAGATTGCTCGTTCGGCTAAATTTAATCTCGTGGAAACGGTATTATGGCTGCCGTGCATCGCTATTTGCTCGCTGCACGTGCCATATAAAGCATGTAAGAGAGAAGTTGATCTCATATAGTGACGGAAAGCAATTTCTTTTCATTGCATAAGTGATCTTGTTCTGCCATATACCAGGAAATGCGTATCTTTGAAGTTAGACATTCTATTTTTGAAATTTTCAATTTTAATATAATTAATAGAATATTTTGATTTTCCCCGAAAATTTCTATCTTACTAATATATGTAAAGGTTCTAATAAGTAAATAAATAAGAAATTTAAAAACATATAATTATTTTTAAATTTCTGTTATTCATAAATAGCAAATTTTAAATGTGGATTGCATAATAGATAATAATTTTCAATTTTATTGAGGCAGTAGTTAGAACTTGTCAAAAAAGTCAAATTAAAAAAATTTAATTTATGAAAAGGCAACTTAATTTTCGATATTAAAAATGTGTTCCTATAGTTACATTCGAAAATAAGCAAAAAACTTTTAACAGTGTCGATAATCATGTATTTTATACTCCAATTCCTAATATGTTATTACATGTTACATGCTGCACATGACAAGTTAGATTCTTTCCTGTCAATATCAGGGAAGTGAGTGCGTACTCTACCCCAATAATAATTTAATTTGTTTAATTAATCATAAAGCGTAAAATCGTATTGGTAATTTCTATTAGCTTGAACAGAACAGTAACGTGTCCTCAATTTTCGGTCTCTTGAACGTAAATTGTATTCCGTACGATTATTTCCGCAATAAAGAAACATTTTAGTAGTTCCATTTTTAACGAAATGTATTGAATGTAACAAAACAATAAATTAACCATCGTCAATAATCTGTCAAGAACATATTGCGCATATTTTTCTCTTTCCAAAGACGAATTAAATAATTAATCGGTTAACAAATATTGAAAGATTTTATTAAATAATAGCTCGCAATGTATCATTGGCAAAAGTCGGTTTTATAACCTGCAATCTCATCGCGCTTAGTATTAGGAAGATTTAGAACGCGTGCGACGATATTTCTTCTCGCGGCGATATTTCAATAAGGCCCACATAAAGTATCGGCGCGATCTGCCGATACAACCTCCATATTCAATAGACACCTATCAGCTCTACGCAAACGACATTAAATTGTTGGTTGAAGTCCTACTTCTCCAAAAATCACGCGGAAAATTTCATTTCGAAAAATCTGTTATTGACAACATTCATTAACAAAGCGATCACTGAAATCTTGTAAAATTTTCTGAGAATTCCCGGATTTTCAAGATATTTTTGTTTAAAATTCCAGATAAAATTAGACAATTTTTTAAATGTAACTTCAAAATAAATTGAAGTGTGAGACAAACAAACTATATATTGTAAATTAATCGAAGTCAGGAACGAGACTCCCTATACACTGAGAAAAAATTCCAGACTTTATCCTTTCAAAATGTAACAAATGGATATTTTCCGATAGATTTTGATCGTATTTAGGACTATCCGATGAAATTTTAGAACTCTATCCCCGATAAAATATTAAAAAAATTTTATCCGATAATCCCAAATATGCCGGTGTGAAGTTGACACCCCATTTTGAAAAAATCGATATTTTATACACAGTTCCGTTTGCACCCACAATAGTTCTACAGTTTCTGCTAAGTTTTAACAATAGTTCCGCTGATTTAGCTAAAAAAAAAAAAATTTTATAAATGGAGTGCCAACTTCGCGTGCCACCCCAAGTATCGCAAAAATTAATTTTTATCACGAAATTCTAAAATTCTCGAAGAGTTCTACAGTTCCTGATAGGTTTCAACGACAGTTCCGGCCTCTAAGTATTTTTAAACAATTTTTTTTTAAGTGAGAGCCACCACCCCACCGCAAGAGTAAAGTACCACGTAACAGCCAGTTCCCACGAACTTTTTGCTATTTTCTTACAGTTCTACAATAGTTCTAACGCTTTCTGTAAGTTTTGCACAAAGTTCTGGCTTCTATGTATTTTTAAATAATTTTTTAATGTCAGAGCCAAAGCACCCCACTACAAGAGTAAAGTACTACGCAACAGCGAGTTTTTGCTATTTTTCTCCTAATACTAAGCGCGAAGTTGGCACCCCATTTATAAAATTTTTTTTTAGCTAAATCAGCGGAACTATTGTTAAAACTTAACTGTAGAACTATTGTGGGTGCAAACGGAACTGTGTATAAAATATCGATTTTTTCAAAATGGAGTGCCAACTCCACCCCGGCCCCAAATACGATCAAAATCTATCGGAAAATATCCGTTTGTTACATTTTGAATGGATAAAATTCAGAAATTTTTCTCAGTATATATGTATATATCTATCATTTTCTACAATTGAACAAAACCTATGGGAGAGTTAAGAAAAGATTCTCTATAACAGTACCACTGTACTACTATACTCTCTTCTATTGAGTATGTCTTGTATTGATTTTTTTTTTATAAAAATTCGCGAGATATGTAAGGAGGTACGTAAATATACACGAATGTGTACGCCATACTTGTTGCAAACCCATTATCAACATTTTGCATTATCAAAAAAAAAAACGATCAAAAAAAAAGGTATGTTAAAAAGAACAGAATAAGTAAAATTTCTAAAAATTTCCCTGATTGATAAAATTCTATGAAATTTTAATTTTCAAGGAAAAAAAATCCAAAAATTCCAGATTTTTCCAGGTTTTTTACAGATAGTAAACACCATGATTAATATTTGTATCTATTGGTGATCACGGAAAAAAAGAATATTTTTTCCACAGCTTCATTTACAACTGGACAGTTTATTGCGAAATGTTGCATCGATTGTACTCGCGGTAATAAAAAAGAGCAATAAAGAAATTAATTCAAAAATTTAAAAAAATACAAGGCGCCGCTTAATACAGCATAGGCGATGCTTACAACAAGATAATCAATGAAATAACATTGCGATCAAAAAGTTCATAAATTGTAAAACCATCTACGAGTTTTATTTCATAAATTCCACATATAGATGACAAAATCCATTTTAAATGGGAAAATTTGTGCAAATGGCACAAATGATAACACGCGTCGCGGCTACGTTGAATTTCACAACTCGCCATTTGGTTTGACCAAAATGGTAAACTCGTTATCGAAAACGCTAGAAATTTCTACGTCGGAAAATTGAACACAAACTTCAATATTGATAATTCGTGATGACGGACTATCGAACTTGTCCTAGAGTCATTTCGCAGAACGTTTCAACATATAAAAAATTTGTTTAATTAACTCGTAAACGTGTATATGTAACAGAACGTGAATTTGATTGCGGGAACCGCAATATCGACGATGGTTATACGTGATGCAAAATTATACTGACATATACTCAGAAATATTATTTGAATATACGCGAATGTTTGTCGGTAGAACGTTGCCATGTGAGACGAAAATGTGAGAAGGATTAGTTAAACGGTCAATGTTGAACTACAGTGCCGTTAACTCAACTACAATTTGGCGACTTCGTTCTCGAATGCAAGACGGCAATAAAATCCACTTTACTAAAAGCATAGCCGAGAGAATTAATTCGGGCAGACTATTACTCTCCAGCCGGATGTCGCGTCATTAACGCCTCACCATGTAGCTACTCGGTGTACTAAATTATTCGTGAAGCTGTCGCCGACCGTATGAAATAGTTGCGAACCGTACACTTCAATATCTGACTATTTCGTTATTAATATTATCGATATTAATATTATTATTCTACACTGTCATTTTTTTTTATTATATCAAATTTTTTTAATTAATTCATATAATATGCCGCACAAATTATACACTACAATTAGATGTTTCGATGTATATTCGATATACTTCCCAATTTAAGAAATTTACGATGCGTATTCTCTTTGTTAAAACAGACAATTGTTTATTTATCTTCAAGATCAATGCCATTTCGGAATATAATAAAGTTTTATTAATAAGAGATAAATGTATGATCAAGGAGAAAAGATGAAGGAATCACAACATTGTATGGACAAGAAAAAAAGATGCTATTACAATGCAGCATGTTGACCTTTAATCAGATTAGTAAGATTTCTAACCAAATCCACCAATGTAGTAAAGGATATAAGCTTACATCAAGTTAGTTATACGTTGTGCGGATATTTACAACATTTACATTTAAAACAGATTTATTAAAGTAATCAAATATATATCATATTTTATAGAAATATCTAGTAAAAAGTATAAATTAATTAAAATTAACATTATTTTACTGAGCTAAAAAAAAAATCTTAATTCTATAAAATTATGAATTATCGTTATTGTATTATATAGTTTCCTATACTGCTAGTAATGAAGAAATGAGTATATTAAATAAATATAGAATGCAGCAAATAAACGGAAACAATTCCTAACCATTGCTAGCCACATGACTGCATTTGAACGCCAGGCACGTGACTTTGTTACGAGATAACGCTACTTCCGAATTTATACGTACCTAACCTCCGCCTTAGAGACTCTGGATTCGGATTCCCTAATTAACGAACAAGGAAAGACAAAGCGCAACCGCGCTTTATCCGCCCCCCCCTCTCTCTCTCTCTCTGGCTTGTGAATGTCAAATGTAATTATAATAATTTCACATACCTGAAATATGAGACGCAAATCAAGTAAGTTGGAATAGTAGATTTATCCACAAATTTAACTCCTTGCAATCTCAATTTCTTCTCCATGCAAAATTAAGATCTAATTACTTTCTAATATAATTTATGAACAAGTTGATATAACAAATTAAATATTTTTATTAATAAAAGTAATAAGATCATTTTATCACTATATGTACTATACATCATGTAATACAATCGCTATAAAAATTAAAGCAATTTTAGAATATATTAAAAGAAATTTATTTCTGTATGCTTAATATTTTTGAAATTAGGACTTGTTTATTTCTCAAAAAAAAAAAAAGAGTTGGTTCTTTAGAATTGCTAATGTCAAAAACGACAAAATTAAAATGCGCTTTAGGATTAAAAAATTCATGAGGATAAAAAAAGCATTTTCATTATAAAAACAACTTTCTATTATATTTATGCACATTAAATAATTTCGAGGTTTATATTTTAAAAAATATGCTAAAGACTAAAAGTGAATATTAAAGGCGAATCACTGAGAAAAGTCTTCAAGAGGAAAATTAATGATACTTTGTATATGCAAAATAAAATTATGTACACATAAAGGCATACTTATCATAAATAATCAACTCCAAAATAATTCAAGAAAAAAGTAAATTATTCTTTATCCTGTATTTAACACAATCTAGGTAGCGGTGAACGATGAAGGAAATCCTGGCCGGTGTTTAAAAGCGCTTCTAAACGTCCGGCGACAAAAGGTCAAAGGATCGAATATCCAGATAGCCCGCGGTAATTTGAATACGGTAGTTTGAAATAAAAGGTCATGCGAAAGCAGGACAAAACGGATCTCTGTGTACAGACGACGTATGGCGGCTAATGGAAGCCGGAGGAGAAATCACGGGTGGAGGAAGAAGCACGGATGGGACAGGGGGAAAATCAAGGGACAGAGGGAGGACAAAAAGGGGCCGAGGGTGGATACGACGAAGCGACAGAAGAGAAGACTCGATTACACGTCACCAGCAGCCCGGAGCCTATTTGGTCGCAATCGGTTTTTCATTACCAAAAGCTTCGCCGGGCTTTATACCAAATTGTACATTCGGCGACCCCCCGTAAAACTCACCGGGATTCCGCGAACCCACCGAGTACCGGAATCGCATAATTGATCATCTCGGTGCATACATCTCGCACGCGTGCTGCCCATAATTTTTGTCGGACGCGGGATAAAAGTACACGGACCTCGGGTGCAGTTTACGTCGAATCTTCAATTCGTGGAAATGGATTGTGTGTCAAAGCTAATACGGTAAATCGACCTATCGACTGACTCTCGTGAAATTCGTGCATTCCACTCGTGGCTTCTCTTCTGATCCTTTATCACGAGTTTCCTACTCCTACGATAGATTATGCATCTCTCATGTATCATTAAAATTTTAAATATTAGCTAAAGCTAAGAGTTTTCGCATCGAAAGATAGCGGGAACAAAAAATCCATGTGTGATCATACCATATAATATACTTCATGTTAAAAGTAATTATTTCATTCCAAGATTTTCTGAATATTTACGTGAGAAAAATAATGTATTAACATAGTTAATAACAGTCCAATTGAAAATAATCTCGTTAATTAAATAATAATAATAAAACAAATACTAATGGATTTAATTCTAATACAATATTATTGGTTTCATTAGCATTGTTATTAAATTAATGAGATTATTTTTAAGTAGTCTGCTGTTTCAAGTAGTATGCAATATTACTTTTGTCTTATATATGTAAATATGAGATTTATTATGTTAAATCATGTTTTAAAATTTATATTTCTAAAATATCTCGTTTTCTAGGTAATCAGACATACAAATTTGCAAAGCTAAATTATATTAACACACAAAAAAATAAATACGATGAAAATACTTTAACAAAGACTGTTTCTCACTCAATTCTTATATAAGATTGTATTATATAATATTATATTATGTTATATTATATAATTATATAATGCAATTAATACACTATATTATTATATAATATCATATATTTTATTTATATATTATACATATTTTATATATTTTTTATTTTATTATTTATACTTTGCTACACTTTTATCAGAAATGTTTTATTAAACTCTCAAGTAAGATAATTCTCAAAAAATTCAATTTCTACATAATTATTCTTTATTTAACAGATTTTTAGTTTACTAATTGATCTTCTCATAAGCTTGACAAAAAAAATCTTTAATCAGACATACCCAGGATTGCTTCTTATCCATAATCGACGCATCATAATCGACGTATCATGTGCATCTCAACTCTATCCTGCAATCATATCACGAATCATCTGGCATTGCCCTTCAACTCCATTAAATGAATCTGCGACATCTACAATAAATATAATTATATATAAATTGCTTATAACTTAATTTATT
The DNA here is from genome assembly GCF_001594075.2 of Trachymyrmex cornetzi. Lineage (NCBI taxonomy): Eukaryota > Metazoa > Arthropoda > Insecta > Hymenoptera > Formicidae > Trachymyrmex > Trachymyrmex cornetzi. The sequence continues at coordinate 1,414,973 of NW_017296691.1, read as the reverse complement.
AGTTATCAATATTATCAGCTACACCATATTCATCTTTAAACCTTTTCGGTATGGCATATCAAGATTTCTTTTTCCAATACTTTTTCCACATTGCTTATAATTTTTTCATTTTTGACATTTTATATTAATAAAAATGCATCCTGGGAAAAAATGTTACATATATGGTTATATTTAATATATAATTATATATATAAAACATTTTTTCTCGGGATATTATTTGCTTGGTATCGTTGTTTCTTAATATATAGCGTTTTAAATAAAATAATTTTTTTACAATATGTTTATTTTCATGAAAGTTATAAAAAATGTAATTGGATTGAGTATGTCTAGATATTATATCTAATGAATATTATTTCCATAGTGTAGCATTTAAGAATTAAGAAAAAGGAGGCAGAAATAAAATTAATGACAGTTTCAAGCTTCATATTTTGACTGGAAGGTAACGAAAGCGTACAAAGCAACTCAGCTCCGCACTTCAGTCCCTAATTACAATTCGCACGTATATACATACTTGAATTAATTCGTCTGTTCGACAGGCCGGCCGACACTTTTAATACCCGATTGCACAATGCGCGGTGTAGCGAGAAAACGATATATAAAGGTGTGCACGCGACGATTAACCGATTATGTTATTGACGGAACGTGTCAAACGCACGATGCGAACCAATGGACATACAACGAACACGGCAATGTTTGGCACAAATGGCGGCGGCGGTTTACTCGCGTTACCTGTTGTCGCGCGCGCCGATTAACCGCTTTTAGGACGACCTTTAGCATTACTCGGTACTTTATTCGGCACTTCAGTCAACACTCCCGACGTTTATTCGTACGCGAGACCACTTTTTCACGCGGAAATCACCGAAACTCGCGTAGCAACAACGATGCAAAACGCGCAAAACAAAATGGCGGTGATAACTTTGGCGGCCGCGGCCGCGCATGCGCAGTTCATCCCTTTTTGGCGCGCTCGTTAGCCCGGATCCTCATACGAGCAACGACACCGAACGCTGATTGGTCAAAAACGGGCGGTGGGAGTAAATTTTACCCCCACAACCGACTTTTCGAACTGCGTTCGGAAACTATTCACCTGAGTGCCTAGTACGTCCCCAAATAAAACAAATGACGATAACGTCGGAATTAACATTAAAATGAATCGGAAATGATTGAAAAATAACTTTTAATGATTATTTTAAAGTCATTTTGACATCATTTTGATATCATAGTAACTTATTGGGTTATTCTATTTTTAATATTTTTGTCGTTCATTCCCAGTGAGAAATGACGATAAAATCGATGTTAAATCGATATCAATTCGACGTTGATTTGATGATTCCGCTGTTGAATCGATGTCGATTCGACGTCGATTCCATGCATATTATCACTTTTCATTGGATTACGTGAAATAAGGATAAAATGATACATTTTGAAAACTCAGATGAAGCTTTCGAATGAAGCCTTATCCCTGGTTTCCATACATATACGTTGCCATGCATGATTGTATGGTTAGTATTTATTGTCAGTTTTATTTTTAAAAATCTTATGTCTCACGATGCTAATTTCTTACGGCTTTGTCTTGCGACCGTATATTGTAAAACAAGCGTTAGGGGGCCAAAGCACTTTCTGTAACTGTAAGACATACCGTAAGAATTAGCCAATCACAGTCAAGAATTGTCAAAAATCTTCGTCTCTGATTGAATAATTCTTACCACTACTATTATAGAAAGTGTGTGCGGCAGCCTTTTAGAGCAAAGATTATGACATCAGCTGATTAATCGCAATTAGCGATTTTCCTTTTTGTATCGTTACAACTCGTTATTCAGGACATTTGGTGAAATGTCATATCGCCTGACGTTCCATTTCGCGATCATTTGCACAAAAGCTCACTTTTGACGAGCGGTAAACGCGAAATATGTGCGTTCATTGAGGCAATATTTCTCCTGTATTTTACGAACAAAGCCGCTCTGGGCACAATAATTCGTGTTGGAATTCGCGATAAAATTCTATTTGTAGTTTTATTAGCCGTATAATAAACGAAAAATGAGTTAAAGAGAGTTAGAATATGAAATATTATATTAATATATACAAGCAAACTTGATAAATTGTTTATCACAAAAATTACGAATAGCATTGTATCTCAAAATGTGACAAAATTAAAGATTGTCTGAAGTTGATATTAAAATGCAATATTAAATATAATTATAATATGGCATGGACAAAAAATATGAGGGATATATGGAAATTAATAAAGATACAAAAGGCTAGTATAATAAAGAGACTCGTTCCTATAGATAGGAGATAGGATAGAATCCAATCATAATTTAAGTGCATTAAATCTTATTAAGAAAGGTTCATATAATGATCGTATTGAAAAATAAATAAATAAAATATTTTACAGGCATATTATAAGTCAATACTTCCAAAATAAAACGCTTTAGAAATAATTTCTGGACTTTTTCCGAACATCCTTAAATAATTAATTTCTGTATAATAAAATATATATAGTTTCAGTATAATTAAATACTATGTTAGAAAGATTAGTAAAAATATTACATTAATAAAAAAATATTTTGTCGAGAGATTTCTTGATTTATTAGTACAAAGACTTTATTTAAACTGCATTGATAGAAACGGGCATAAAAAGATACATTACCTACCATCTTACAGGGTTATATTAAAACTTGTAGCCACTTAGTATGAATTCACTACTACAGATGGAGAGAGAATCAGTCTTTTTCTGACAGTGTGCGCGATCAACAGCGATAACAGCTGATCATTTATTTTGGACGGAGACAGGGCACGCGTGCATTTGGCAAAATAATAAGACGTAGTTATCAAACCATTATTGTATTTCACCAATTTTTGTCGTGAGGAATTTTCATTATAAGAACTACAAAAAGACTGAAATCAAAAGAGTAGACTTGACACTGTGGAACAAAAGAGATACAAAAAAGTCACAAAGAGATATAAAAAAATATACAGCATCGTAACTGAGCAAAGAAAAACATCGCCAGAAGCATGTCGACCTCATTGGAGAGTCTTACGATTAAGCAGCCTATTAGACGTCTGGAAATCCAGATCAATAATTTCAATGTTGCTATTCCACATCATGTAAATTTGTTAAAGCGACATAAGAACAATATTAAGAAGGTAAACATGCAGTTTTACATATCCTTAAAGTCTTTAATACGAGCAATTGAAATCTTTGCAGTATCAAGATCAGCATGATTGGGAGCAGGTACGGAAGGAACATGTAAATGTCTCTCGGATCGTCAAGCAATTGAAAGAGTTGTTGTATCAGATGGATACTCTTAGAGCACAGGTCCTCGATGTTGACATTAGTAAATTTGACAAATTGACAACAAATGCACGATCAAGCATCATGAGCGCGATCGAAGAATATCTAGGTAAAAAACATAATACAACATATTCTTTTGATTAATAAAATTCCAAGAAATTAATGTGGACACAAATGTGTTTGTTTACAGAAATGGAACTGAATTTTTCGACATCACCACCTATGTCACCTATAAACAAAGAGATCCAGCCAGATGAAATCGAACATCCACTTGACAACAGAAGTATTCAGCTGCAAGCAGAACAGGAAAATTTGCAGCGTCAACAGACATGTCTGCATGTCTGGAATCGTCTGCAGGGGGATATACAACAGTTGCACGAACTTTTTACCGAATTTAACAAAGTTGTATATGTGAGTATAATTCCACTTTATGTTACATGATATGTTTTAAAAAGATAATTAAATAAAAAGTAGGTTCTAAATTTTTTGCACATTAGCACATAGGAAGGAGGAATAAATTATATAGTTTTTATTATTTAAATACATATTTTGTAATCATATAGGATCAAAAGGAGATGGTAGATAATATGGAAGATAATATTGAAGAAACTCAAATAAACGTGAATGAAGGAGCAAAATACCTGCAAAAGGCTTCCGCATATAAAGTTGCTGCATATCCCCTAGCAGGCGCTATGATAGGCACATGTATTGGAGGACCAATAGGTTTAATAGCTGGACTGAAAATTGGAGGTCTTGCTGCTGTAGGTTGTGGCATTTTAGGTAAGTTATATGAGAATTTATATAAAATTATAAAATTGGATATTGAAATAATTATATTAATAATTATATAAGGAATAATGGTATAAAAAATAAAGATTGTGAGCAATTATTCGTGTTTAGGTTTCACAGGAGGATCATTATTAAAAAAGAAACAAATAGAATCGCGAAAACAAGAACCAGGTTTAAATAATTCGACAATAGATCTCACAAGTGTTAAGAAATCTGCTTCTTGTCCTGACGATTTAAAACAAGATAAAAAACATTTATGACAAACAATGACTTTTTCGGCATGTGATATCAATTTTAAACATAAAACAAAATGCACTATTATATAATTGCAAATTGCTAAGATATTTATACATTTTTTATTTTTGTGGACATATTTTTTGTACATATTTTAAATGCTATATGAGTTTTGTAAAGTTATGTAGTTTTAAAAATTCTATGAAGGGGGAGATTTTTTAGTTTTTATGACGTAGTGTTTGTAACGCTCTATGCTTAAAGAAACAATGACTAGTCGTGTTCGAACTGTAAATTTTTAAAAATATATCTAATCTATTTATAGTCTACTAATATGTATTATATAAGATGATTGTACTTTTTCATAGAACTTAAATATATGCATGGCTTAAAATTAGATTAAACACAAGAGAATATCTCTTTTATAGAATAATGACTTTTACATGCCTTTCGCGTGCCTTGTAACTGCTTCAAATCATTAAGATTTTAGCATATACTTTTTAAACTTTGCAGCCGCTTATAATTGTTTTTCTCGAATTAATATGACGATCATATTCGAAAATAAAACTTAACAAATGCACAATTAATAAAAATAAACTTTATATATTTTGCACCTCAATGTAAATGTTTTAGAAGATATTGTTTTTCACATTTCAATTAAAAAATGTATGTTACATAAGATATAAAAACGCCTTGCATTGATCATACTACAATTATTAAATTATTTATAGCAATTTTACTACGTGCAAAAACTAAATAAATGCCAAAATGGCGATTGTAATAATCATTCGAAACATATGAAACATCAAAATATTTATTCCGGCAAATAATTACATACTGGAAATGGTAGACATACGTGGTAGATAATACGGTGTGATAACGTTCACAAAAACATTTGAGTTCTCTACAAAAGGCACCCAATACAGTATATTTAGCAAGTAATAAAATACATCGGTGTTAGACACAGTACAATACTGAAATAATCGTGTGTTATTAAATGTAATATATACATGTCATTTATAATGGAAATACTTAATCTAGAGAGACTAAAATGTTCTACTTAAAAAAATATTAATAAATATCTAAGAAAGTGTAATATTAAGTGACTATCGGCATATTTTCTTATAAGGTACTATTTTGTTATTATTGTTACTCCACATCCCTAATTCAAAAGCAACACCAAACACGCATTCACAGACATGTGGAAAATAGAGATTGTTTACTTTCTTTCGCTTAGTTTTACTTTCGAAGCTCGGGATGCTCAGCCAGGTGCACCGATGTACGTATGGTATGGCATACTAATGTTATAATTTAAATTCAGGTAAACATAATTACGTTTGATTGAAAATCATTATAAATTGTGATTAAATTCGTAATAAAATAGGGTGCATCGGACTGTGCCAAATTCTTTGTAATACTCTATGATCTACATCTACACTTCTAAATACTTGCGACTTTTGTCCTTAAAACAAGTATGAAATAAACAGTTTGGTCATTATCCATAAGGTACTTACAGTACCTTGACAGACCTTGGCAATAAAGATGGCTAAATAATCGACTTATTTGGAAGCAAATGTAACAATGCAGAATCACATATTGGCAAACAGCTATTATTTCACTCATATGTATTAGTGTTAAAAACCGTCTAAAAATTCATGAAATTGATTTTAATTTTTCCATTCCTCAAATATTATCTTTTACAATTGCTTAATTGGAAATTTTACAGTTTTTTAATAGTAATATTAATATTTAATTATTATATCTACAATAAATATTTTCGATTAGCTGTTAAGTAAGAAGATATGAGCGATTCTGCATAGTCGAAACAATGATTGATTTATAAAAGAAAACAGAACATATAGTGTGGATTGTCTTAAGACAAGCTTACCATTTCAATTGATCCTAAGCTGTTCCAAAACATTTATCCACACATGTATATAAAAACAAATTTATTTCTTAAACATAATAGTATTTCATAAAAAGAAATTTGGCTTTTTCGAGTACAGGCCAGAGTTAGATTTACATCTACGACGGGTGATAAAAGGTTTTACAAATGACTCTGACATAAAAAGAATATAATATTATATTAATATATATATATTTGATATATAATCTGGAAATAATATATAAACTATCGGTTATATTATTTGCGGCTACATTGTATAAACCTTTGATATTACATTATATTACAAATTGGTATGTATGTGTGCGCATTGATTTGACATTCCTGAATATATAATCCATAATCAACTTATTAGATGCATCTCCTCGAAAGATAACATCGATATAATATGGATAATTATTAAGGAAAATATATTTTTTCTTCAATTTCTGTATGCATTGCGTTTTTAAGATGATCATATATTTTCCTTAATGTAATATAAAGATAAGCGCGAACACAATGTGGAATTGAAATATTACTATTTATTAACTATAATATAAATAAATGTATAAAACTCTCTCTTCTCTCTTTCTCTCTCTCATTTTCTCTATCTCTCTCTCGCTCTGTTATAAGTCATCGGAAATTCCATGAAATTTTCCGCCGCTGTAATCAGGAATGCCAATGTAAATGAGGATGGCGACAAGTGCATATCGTTTATGGTACTGTAGCATACCTCGACATGTGAGCGTACATTTGATAGAACACGTTTGTCTCATCTTGAGCACGTTGATAAAATCAATAGACGGAATAAGAAAATACACGTTATCATTACTTCAGAAACCGGTTATTAGTAAGCTTCATAAGTAATAGCTTTACAATCTCATAGATTTGGATATTTCGAAGCGTATCAAAAGATAGATTCACAGACGGATTCACTTGAAAGTTAAAAATGTTAAAATTCGGTATACCACATCTCCGCGACTTTAAGATAAAGATCTACGTTTATGTAATGCGATTACAAGTTCGTAGCTGGGCACACGTGTTAAGCGTAATGCAGCGACCTGCCGAATTGCATGCAACTTTATATTTTTCCCATTACATTATTAAACTATAGTTGCTCAAGGATACAATGTATTCTAGTGCTACAGTACGCGTGCGACGATGTTACCTCATTATACTTATCTAAATATGCCACGATAATGTATTACGTCTTTGTAATCGTAACAAAAACTTGCAAGTGAATCAATGATAGACTCGTTTTTTTTCCTCGTGTCGAACAAAGTTCATAGATTAATAGACATGTCTTGGTCATAAGATGTGAGATTCGTATCCGTCGAGGAAGCAGGGGTAACTGTTGCCGCTGTTGCGCTGGTTGGTGACTGCAGTGGGGTAGAAGTTGTAGGTAGATGCGACGTAGGACTTTCCAGGGTTGAATTCCAATGACTTCTTTCAGTGCCATCACCTCCATCATCCGATACGATTGAGATATCGGCGATAATACCACTTTCTACAATGAGAATATTGACTTAATAAATTAATATCGATATCAAATTTTTTTGAAAGATTACCGAGACCAAACGTGGTGCTCACCTACGCTACACTGGCTGTTCAATGTAGTACTACGATGATGCGGTCGTGGACTCGTATCTAACCCAAGATTAAGTGTCGTAGGAGGACCACTGCTTCCACCACTGCTCGAGGACGAACTGACGGAAATTACGCTGTGCGGCCTTCTGCTGCAACGACTGGAGTCCTCCGTCATTGACACTGCTATAGAGTTTCTAAATCTAGGTGCTGTACAGACAAATTAAAATATTTGTTTCAACATTCATAATAGTGATATAAACCAATAATTTTCGACAATTCATAAATTGTACTCACTCTTAGAGAGTTGAGCCACACTGATGGAGCGATCATTTATCTGATCTGCACTAGGCCTTATATCTAAACACGGCTTATTCCCAATGCCCATGCTCGACATCTCCGCCAGGCGCACTTCTAAAAAGTGAAACATTATCGATAGTAATTTGCGCTCTTCCAAATATGTATCATACACTTTTTTTATAAACGTAGCAAAAATGGCGAATCACCTCTGTTTCGAAGCGCCTGCTTCCACAGGAGGTTGCTCAGTTCCTCAGTCCAGGCTTTTTTAATATCTTCACTCGCGCATTGTAACGTGTATGTATCTCCTGGTTTCCTCTTGCGGAACCAAATTTCGAATTTTGTAGGCGAATCTGCGATAACGGCGGTTAAACCGATATCTGTCGTTTTAATGCTATGTTTATAGATGTAAATATCAAGATTCTGAAAACAATATAAGTAATGAAATAAAACAAAAATATAGCATTAAAATATACACGCAGCAACATGTGAAAAATGTTACCTTCCTATCGGGGAATCTTCTTGCCTTACTAAAGAGTATAAGATCTTCGAACAGGAATACTTGACGCAGGCATTTTTTGCCTTTTCCTTGCCAAACTAAAAATTCGTTTTGCCGCAACAGCCTGCCTTGTTCTTTTACATTTACCTATGAAATAATATCACATCTTTTATATTGTACAATATAATTGAATAAATTATTATAATCCTCACTTATTTACTAAAGTGGATATCTATCAATTCTACTTTATTACTTTAAACATAACAAAATGAAACTTACGTCACAATCACGAAGTGAATCCATTGCCAAAAGATCGTTCCCATGTCGCAGCTGAAATCGTACCATCTGCTCGGCAGCCCTCAAATCCGCTTCACCTTCAACCATCGGTTTCATACCATCTTCCTTTTCTTCCTTCTCCTCTTTGCCAGACAATTGTTCCGATAAATCTGTGCCGGCTTTGACCAGCTGCTGAAGCAGCAAGGCATATTTTCCCATTCGCTGAACCGGCTTCAATAAATAGCTAGCTAAGTCCATTTTATCTCCCAATTCTAATTGTTTCTGTTTGAAGAAACTCGTGCCGTATTCTGCCATTAGCGAATCAGAATTTGGTTTATTTTTATTGTACAAGGCGTAAAGATAAAATTTCTTCTCCTGCAAGAAAGTTATTTTCACGTGGCATTTACTCTTTTATGTCTATGATTTATTAAGAAAGATATAATGTGATATAGATTATGCTTACGTGTCGGAGGAAGCATTGTCCCACCAGCATGGGCGATTGCTCGCACTGCTCTAGTTCGCGTAGAAAGTGTTGACTGTGAAACTCGTATATCTTCTCAACATTCCCGAAGATTACGTTTCTCTGTCCTCTGAGAGCCTGTGGTATGTCCTCCCGTACGAGTTCCGGTATATAATTCTTCGCAAGAAAGTTTACAGATATTACTCAGCACGTGCGATAAATAATGAAATTACGCGGGAATAAGCTTTAACGAGATGTACATAATAATTACCTCTATTATATATTCGAGGGACTTCACGTAGTCTCGTTCAGTCTGTATCATCTCCCTCATTATGAGCAGTATTGTTCTGCAAGGTGAAATTCTTCGTTACGATCGTATAACAATTGGTACGATGGCATAACGGAAATTACAGTGGAACAATGGGTCACTACTAAAATAGTAATGACACAGCAATAAAATGTCGCACCTAGGATACTAATGATTTCATTGTTCCATTTTATAATTAATTAAAATATTTCTTTTTTTCAATTCATTTTATTCATTTTATCAGTTCTTAATTTTCTTCGAAACTTTCGCTGCAAATTTATCTTGGAAAATGACAAAAGGATGAAAGATAAAGGATTGATATATTAAAGATGTACAAGTATCGTACTTTTTTGCCTTCATTCCTGGCGCGATACTAGCTGATCTGTGAAGGTGCGAGTTTACTGGTGGTTTAACCAGCCTTCGTGGTGCCGGGCTTCGCGGAGGTGTACGCGGTGGCGAACAGTCCAAAAGCTGCTCGGCACTCTCTCGAAGTTCAGCGATGTTGTCCAACACCGGTCGACCACCGCTACCACCTGATCCGACGCTTTCCATCGGACAAGCGTAAGATGCGCTGCTGTCGCTATCGTCCCAGGACGTCCCTGGAATACATTTAATCTCAATTTGTGGATCTTCTCGCAACGGCATTAAGAAAAGAGAAGAAGAAGGAGTCTCACTTTTAGCCAAGGTGTCGTCCCAAGAAGTCGACTCGGAAGCGGTGAAGGATCTTCTCCTCGCAGGACTTCCCGGAGCGGACGTGGTTCTGGCGACCTCGAGGGCTTCCGCGCATTTATTTCGGGCGATACGACATTGCTCCAGAAGGACTTCATTACCGAGTTTCTCCGCCAGGGCCATCATCTCGTTGAAATGTTCGGGTGGTAGAGGTGGCCTCGCCATCAAGAATTGCTGAGACCTTCTCTCGCTCGCCAGGCGAGCTTCTTGCGCCCACTCGTAGGCGCGATCCTGCAGGAGGCAACATCTCGATGTATCCTCCAGGTATTCCCGTCTATCCTCCAAGCGGGAGCCGAATCCTCGTAGGTGTTGCTTCAAAGATCTCGCGAGCTCCCGAAGTCCGCTTGCGCTCGCCGCCTCGGCAAGATCGCTTCCTTTGTCCAGGTGTCTCTGTAACACAAAGAAGAAGAACACAAATCAAAATGACAAATGCATTCACGCAAGTTTCTATTATATCAGTACGGAATATTAATTCGGCGAGATCTGATGCCGTACGTTCCTGCATTGTTCATTACTGCCGGAGAGTTCCATTCGGAACTTCATCTAGAGATTCATTTAGAACTTCGCGATGAATACAAGGCTGTAACGGAAGTCAGACGAATATTTCATCTACCAACTTATAACGAAGGGCGTGATAAAGAACAAGAATCTCTCGTCTCCCAATGAGACGATATCCCCGGTCCCGTCTGGCGTCGGAATTGTAGATCTCCCGCGGTGCCCGGCGGACTCGTCCCTAATGGAAGGGCCATAAATCGACATATGGGGGTAAATAATGTCGCGATAAGCCCGAGGGTCCGTACCGGCCGCTACCGTACAACACCGTCGACTCGTCCGGATGGCTAACACGTGCGTTTACACAGAAAATCCCCGCGTGCAACGCTCGTTCCGCAGGCGTAACGCATCTCGACGCGATGATACACGCGTACTCTCGCATTCGTGCGAGCGTGAAATCCACTTAGACACGGCTCGGCTGCATCCTGGAGCATGAACTGCTCGATCGAGTGTCCGTGACGAAAGACGCTCTCATATCTCGTCCCACGATATAGCTCGGGATACAATATGCGATCGTGAAGAAGGACTGCCGTCGTGGATAAGAATCGTATGCGTTCCACGCACGATTACGCGCAATATTGACTACGTAACGCGCCCATGATAAGTCGTTCCCGACTGAAAAAAATTTCTCTGGGCGGTTCATTTATTAGGTATACATAATAACGCATTAATATGCGAACGAAGATGATCGAGATGAGATGTGCGGGGGACGCTCGAGGAGACTTCTGTCGACGGAGAAGAAAGTATTTCGCACGTAACGTCGGTCGGCGCATGATACGCGTCACGTTGCACCCTGATAAAATATCACGTCTCCCGCAGCGCCGTGAGACACTTTAATATCGTAAGTAGAAAGTGTACGGCACGTAAGCGCTTTAGATGCGTTACTGATGTTGGGCAGAGAAGAGAAATGCGCAAAGTTCGAATATGAATGACCTGGGGATACAGTGGCAAGCTATTAAAAGTTTTATTACACTTTACTGTAGTTATTGCATTTTTACTACATTTTATTATGTAGTAAAATGATTGTAGCTGTAGATTATAAAGTACAAACGTAAATGAAATGAACTACTTTTTATTACATATTTTTAATATCTCACTTAATAATTTAAATACTGGCAATATTTAGAAAACAAAGAAGAGTGATACATGTATGTAGACAGTTAAAGAAAAATGTTTTTATTTCGTTATCTTTTTCAAGAAGTCCGTTGACGCATTTTTGATGCATTTAAAGTGCAATTGTTAAGGATATTTACAACGACGAAGTGCACATTAATCTTCAACAATAATTGCACATTAATCTCTTAAGGAACCAGACATTACTTATTAATTCAGCGATAAATCTTGTACTATATGTATCCTATAAATTTATAAATCAAATTCTGTCGTCCTTGGAAATATAATTACACGAAATGGCTGTGTATCTTTTTCACGATCGATCATTGTACACAGCACGTGTTACGCGGGATGATCTTCGTTCACCCTGATGGCGTTTGTTCACGTACATGCACGTGGCTGACTCCCCCAAGAATCTTGAATTATCAGAACTATTTTTCCCTTCGCCTCACGTCGAAGCACGAGACCCGTGAGAGAATTATGTGACACGTGCAATGTTGTATCTCAAGAATAACGTACCAGCAATATGAATGTATAATCTCGTGTCAATCCACATAGAGTAAAGAATTATCGTCCAGTTAATTTATCGCACTTTATAGTGTTTCTTTTTATTTATATATATTTTTCAAGTTGTTATTAATTGCACAGTAGAACTCGTGTATCCACACTTCTCATTTTCATCTGCAACACAAACGGCCCTAATTCTTTTAATATTATCAACATTATGCGTTGATTAAGGTAGTATTCTCTAAAAATCGCTTTTTTTTTTTCAGAAATAAGCCTTGGTAAATAAAACCCTAAAGTGCTAAAATCATCGGTATTCAGCATACAGTTCTCTCGATGCATGTCAGTGCAACGTAATTACGAGCACCGTTGCAAACCGGATTCCATAAAGTGATCGCCAATTCAAATCGTAAATCAACGTAAATTCACGCGTGTGTCGACAATACTTTTTTACTTCCGTACGGTTTGCGCACTTTCCAATCAGGATATTGAATCTTCTATCGAAACAGATCGATTTGCGCCTGGTCCATCTTCATGATTATAAGCGGTTTGTAGAGCATGTGAAATATTGCCTCAAGGGTCATGATATATCTCTCCCTCGTTCTTTCCTTTTTTTTTCTCCTCGAGTCGTTTAATCAGAGGGACCGTTTCGACACAGGGTATAATCCTCTCCAAATAGGCGTGCGACCCTTTTACGCATTGTACATGCGCGTGCACATAAGGGCGATTATTAAATTTCATATACCCAACAGCCATTATCTCGCGGTACAGTTCCTTCAAGTCCACATGTGATATCGCATTCTCTACTTCCGCTTCCGAAGTGTTTCGCGTGTCTCGCAATGTCGTTAATTGTTTATCTACACGAGAAAATCAACCCGCATTTTTATAGGAAGTCTACCTATAACTTGTTCATTCATTGTTGCGCCCTCATTTGTGACACGTATATTCAGACCAACGCAAATCCTAGATTATCGTGAAAGTATATTTATTTTAACTGTACTTAAATATAGAAAAACTTAAATATCGTGAATAATAGATATATAATGGCACAAATTCTAGATTATCGTGAAAGTGTAATTATTTAGCTGCATTTACATTTTTAAAAGAACATTAGACTTATACCGTGAAATAATAGACACATGATGCACACGTTTATATGCGTATATAAAAATTCAAGACTAACATGATTGTTTAAACTATATAACAATTTTCTCACGCATATACTGAATATAAACGAATGTAATAAAGTGTGTGATAAATTACGGTAATTGCGTTCAACTGACGGAAATTGCTGTATAAGAAAGTGCAGACGAATGCGCATCGATCATAAATGCCTAGCTTGAGATGCTTCGACATCATCGATTATTAAATGTACGTTATATTGAAATTATTCTACAATTCTATAATAAATTATTATAATATGAAAATAGTAGATACGAATATTAGTAGAGCGATTTGTGATTATTACGGTGGAATGTAGAAAGGCGCCTCTCGGAGCACAATTGTTGGAGCGTGAAACCAGATTAGCTAAAACGTGATCAACCTCGCGGATACATAAATTCGTGCCTGCGAACGGTCATGTTTATGTTCGTGCATTCATTAATTGACACGTATACTTGATTATCATAATAGATTGTCAATTAATATCAAGGAAGTTGAGCTGGCACTCGGACAAAGACCCCTAGCAGCGTTGAACATACGGCGCCCATTATACTTTCTAATTACGGCAATACCCTGTATTCATACTCGCCAAGAATGGAAAGTCTTATTTTAAATAGATTACTCTCAGTGTCCCGGAAGGATTCAATCGCGACATATCTTTTCGAAGGCAATGAAAGTATCTAATTAACACATCCCTATCGATTAAGGATACGCGTATCATGATCTTTCGCAAGAGCAAAGATTCGTGTCTTCACGTTCGATGACTGGAAATAATTATAGCTGGCGTGTGCGATTCTCTAGTATTGCCGGCGATTGGGTGTATTTTGGCGTAACGCAGACGTGAACAGATGTGTGAGATCGATATGCGAAAGAAAACGGGAGCACAGGATGGGCACGGTAAAAATGCAAGTCAATGCGTCAAGGTACTTAACACGCTGTGGCGAAATTAATTATAGATGAGCTATACGGACGCAACTCATTGTAACGCGAACGAATACAATGACTCACATTTTGTTTGATCACTATGGTCTTAAGAGGTCCGACTTAATCGGGCCGTACATGTCGCGCTTCATGCAGCAGTGGTATGCTAACAAGTTGAATTCCATCTTGTGATTCAAGCATATCGCAAGTATATTTCTTCCTAGTGCAAACTACTCAACCTGTTTGCAAGCAAGTACAAGTTATTTTATCAACAATATGACCATTTGCGGGCGTACGATAAAAGATAATGATAATTCTGAGTATATTAAAAAATTTCGAATCAATTTTGATTAAATTATTTATCCGAGTCGCGAGATTTTTTAAATATTTAAAATATTCGATTAAACAATATAATATTGAGAAACCATAATTACAATTACTATAATTTACAATCACTTTCGGTGCTAAATTGTATTCTTTTATAAAACTATAAATACAATTATTATTATTAACATTATAGCAGTAATATAAAAATAAATAATAACCATCATTTATTATAAAATTATAATAAAAAATATCAAATATTTTCACTCAGGGCAGCTTACAAAATACATAACTACACGAGTTAGAGCAATTTATTTTGATAGTATTATGCGACGTCCCATTTGCGATGTCCGACTGCCAGTAAATCGACATAGTCGATTTAAATTGATCTATCCTTCTGCCATCCGATAGTTAGATCCTATTAGTATCATAAGAAATAAAAATGATGCAAGACACGTGGCTGCAATATTATCCAATTGTTATCGTACACTGCGACGAACCTTCAAAGTGGCTCTTAATGCTCCTCTGTCACTTTACGTGCTCTATTAAACAACGCTAATTAACCGTTAAAGTAATCATACGTTAACTATGGGTAGGCTTTTAAGTCAAGCATTCTTGACTCCCGGTTTATACTGTAGTTGTTCAACCGGTAGTTGCAACATTTTCCTGACTGTTTAACGAACGATAAGACGCAATTAGAAAACGCTGGCGATCAGTCGATTGCTGTAGGAGTTCTCCTAGTTTTACCAGCTCTCTTCAAAATCATAAATAATTGACGAGAACTTTCCTATTGATATGATTAAACAAATCACAGTACATCGATTCCTCATTATTGGAAAGGTTGCTGACCAACACGAAATGTTGCGCGAGTAAAATCGCAGCGAAATATGAACGACTCGTCAAATCCACTCAGGAAATCGATGTAGTAGGTGTTATCAACAATGACTTTCTTCGCATATCTACGAGATACGAATGTGTGACACGTAAAAGAAAGCGACTGATAATTCCGCGATAAATTCCGTGTACGTCGAGCATTTAAAAAGAATAGTTTCTAATACAGCAATATAATTATAGAGAAAAGCACAATTGATGATAAAATAGAAAACGGAATTTATTATAAGACAAAAGCTGCGGTTAAATTTTTCGTTACAAAGATAAACATCATGCAGCAAATGTTGCAAAAAAAAACGCAATCAAATGGTCATTACTGAAGAAGTAATAATTTTCCCGCAAATACGTTAGAAAGTTGCTCGTCTAAGAGAAAAAAAAAACTGCAGATTTCTGAAACAATTTTATAAATTACATGTGTAACTTGTTTATGCTCACGGCATTGAATATTTATGGCGGGAACTTTCATTACGGTAAATCACGAGAATCTTCCTATGAAAGATACATAGAACTCGAATAGCAAACGCATTTCGAAAGTTATGCTCACGGCTTCCTTTCCCGCACAATTCAATTCCTGATGCAAATTTCGGATGGTGACGATGCAACGACTTCTCGTTTTCAACCGGAATAACCGAGGGGGATTTCGTTCTTTGTATTCAAAGATGGCTCTGACGCCAGTTTAAGCGACAACAAATCACCTGTCACGATACTTTCTCCTACTGCAATCTTATTGCATGCTACAGAAAAGGTAGAGTTACGCGGGATATTATAGCGCATGCACGTGTAATCTGAAATTCATCATCTTATTCGCGTGGATCCACAAACACTTCGTTTTGTCCTATTTGACTCGATTTATGATCGCGGTAGACAAGTTAAATAAATTCAGGAGAATGAAGTATCACTAAATATTCATGAAATGACAAGGAGATTGGTGTGATAGTATACAAAGATATAATTACATCTCTAACGCCCAATTTCTTCATTTCCAGATAAGTTGCGGATAACCTTATCCACGAGATATCTCTTGGATAAAGTTATCTAGAAGTGAAGAAATTGGGCATAACATGTTAATTATTAATTTGATAACATAATCATTTTCACAATTACATCAGAATTATATCAGTTATATTCGCTTAATTAAAAGAACAAACGATATTTTGCATTAAAATTAAATTATATATGTATGGATTGCAACAAAAGGTTTATTTATCTAAAAAAAAGTAACAAAAATCACGATTGCAAGTAAAATAATCAGACAATGTTCGTTGGCCTTACACCGAGACATTAAACTTATCTTCCCTCCATTTATCTTGCCATTGATGATTGGCACAACGTTGAAAGTCTCGCTTGCATGAAGGAAATTATGATAGGAAACGTATCGACTAATATAAGCGTATAGGCACTCTTCCATTAATAACAGAAAACGGAATAATTGCGAATAAATGTACACGTTAATTTGCAATTTATAAGAAAAAAGAGAAGTTAAGCAATATTTTAATTAATAAAACAAATATATGTAACAAGATTGTGTACGGAATATATTTCATATACAATAGTGGACCATTACTTCACTTTCTCATATATTTATGCAATAAAATATAATAACAGCGTGTCTAAGTCTGACGTTTAAAGACAGAGAAAGTACGTTGTTGTTCACAATCACGTTACTTTATAACAGCTTATTATACACCTGTAAATTGCCTTCTTATATAAAAACTGTTCTTCCGTTACATTTTTTTGCGACACTTTTTCAATAATATTTTTAATTACTTAATAAAACATACATTGAAAATGTATTGGAAAAAGAGTCTGGTTGCATTAATTGAAGTTATAGTTAAAAATGATTAAGTCAATCAGAATTTTCTAGTTAATTTATTCGCAACCAGAAATTTTTCTCAGCGTATACAAAGAAAAATGCTCTATCAATCAAAAAGCATCAAGATATAAGAAGTTATAGATAGTCACATAGATGACATAACTGCTATTACGATAAAATTTATTAAATCATCTTTTATTGAAATCATACGAGAAGATATGCGCATCCACGTTTCTTTATGAATAGTTTCGTATACGCAACAGGGCACTTAAACTGCACGCCTCGGTCAGAACGTTTCGACACCAATCGCGTTATTGCAAAGTTCAAGAGTACTTTTATTGCTTTCCCTCCCGCACCCGACCACTTTCACTTCTCCTCTTCCTACCTTTTTAAGCGCGTGTCGCGCGATTAGCCGCAGAAATGCAGGTATTCACGATGAAAACTGGTACTAGTCGCACGTGAAATCGATAATAGTTGTAACCACGGACGATCCAAGTGTCTCGAGATATTGCATTCCGCGGCGGTAAAGGTCGTACCTCTCGAAGTCGTCTGCATTCGTCGCGACTCTCTCCCTATTTCGACGCATCTCCCTGTCGACATGGATCACGCTCGCCTTAGTCGTTGCGAGATTTTACCTCCTGCACTTCGGACCTTTTACGGCCGAGGAAACTTTAACGAAGACGCGGGCTTATTATGGAAAAATATCGCGCGTTCGAAAGAATTAAACGGATCTTTTCCAAACGAGGCAAGAAATGCAAAATCTGCGCTCGTCGTGAAACGCTATGAGCTTAGGCTGAGAGATCATATAGGTCTCTCATATTTTATTCGTAGCGCCTCGTCAAGATTACTAGAGACTAATCGCGTAAGATGTAATTTCAGCCACGAGCGTTGATTCGCTGCATCATTTTCGCAGAATTATTTGCTACGCGAAATTACTGCACCGGCAGTGCTTGTAATTAAGACCAAACATCCTTTAATTATTAAAAATTTACTTGCATAATAATCATCAGTTTTCTAGAAGCGAGAGAGAGATCAAGTTCAGTAAATGGATAAAACAAGCTCATGATTTTTTAATTTCATTAAACGCTCGAATTAATTTTATATGCCCATCAGGTGAATTAATTTAAATTTATTATTAAATATAAATTATCAAGTTTATTAACATGGAAGGCGCAGTTTCCTATTTGTAATTATACATAAATATGTTTTATGGTATCCTATTCCTTTCTCAGAGATCACTACTTCCTTGGAATTCCTGAAGGCCATTTTCAACAGGAAGACATGCATGAAGAACTATAAAGTGTGAGAAAAGATCGAACCGAATCGGATCGAGGTCGATGGCTCTAAGCATGATCGATCGATCCGATCTACACTTCGCTTTATGCGCTTCTCGATTTCTATCCGTGATTTTTATTGACCACTTTACTGATCGGCCGTGATCCTTATTGCCACATAGATGCAGATATATTGCACGCGCGGGGAACATGCACCTAAATCGTTCGTAAGAAGGTTGAATTCCGAGATCTCGTGGCTTTGCAATGCTCCAAATGTATCTCGTTACAGATTTGGTTCTGTAAAGTAGTTTACACGATACGCTTCCCGCCTGCATAACTGAGCAACATGATCTGGAAATCGATTTCGTGAGACATAATCACGTCTAATTCCAATATATGTAGACCACATTACACGAATTACGATAGATAATCTGATGCTTATACATATGGCGACAAGAAAATTTCTTGAACAAAACAGAAATCTAATGTTTCATACACGTATTAGGCAAAAATGTTGAAATATATTAAGCGGCAATAATAAAAAATTTTTAATATGCTAGAAACAACGATTTTATACATGAGCTGTGATAGATAGAAAGTTCTAATTTTACAAACCACAAACAATTGTTATAATCAATTTTATTAACTCGTTTAGTGTTCACTGTCATCTTTTATAACAAAATCGTACCGCAGACCAAGAGCCGAGGATACCAATGAGAATCGTGAGAAGACTAGCGTTGCAACCGCACTAGCGGTCACATTTTTTTGTCAGGGATAACCACGTGGAGGAAAGAATGATTTTACGAGAGCACGATCTCGCGTTGAAACGTATATAAAGAGTGATTTATGATCGGTAGAAGCAGTCGGAACGCAGAAAGAAGATGAGGATGCACCCTCGTGGTTACTCGATTCTCGACCCTTGAGCCGTGACACGTTATTTATGCGCAACACACACGGGGTGTCGTTTTTCAGTCGTGCACCTTTACGGACTTCTTACGTGCTTTGATGTTAGAGGAACCGCAAAACTGCATACGAATGTTTGACTTTTGTGGTCGACCTACGTGCCATCGCGCCATAAAAAATGCCATCGAGGCGACAGGGATACGTCAACAAACAGATATCAATTACGTCCGACATAATCATATATTCTTATCTATATTTTAATCGTTTTTTGATATCTTAATATACATTGAAAAAGAATATTTTAGAAATACAATTCAATTTTTCGAAGAAAAGATAAGTTTATACATTTTACTGCCACTTGAAATATATTTTTTAGTCTGTTTTTTTTTTTAAATAAATTATTTTTCAAATGTACACTCGAGACCACCATGACCGCATAAACACGTACTCTAACGGTTCAGAAAATGTTCGTCATTCATGATGAAACAAACATTACCACAAAGCGTGTTAGCACAATGGAAACAAAAGACTCTTGCATCTGTCGTTCTTACTGCCTAGGGAGTGGTGTCAACCTGTTGAAAACCCTACAGTCCGCGTTTAGCGCGAAAGTTTACAGCTGTCAGATGATTCTCGGAGTGAAAAGCGAGAGCCTCTGCAATCGATGGATCATATGCTCGCATAACAGTGCTGAGAGGCGATTAGGGTGAATGGCCGTAAATAGTTTCTATAAACCGCCTCTTAGATTATTACAGCATCGTAAATCTTGTACGATATGTGTTTACAGATACACTTTATTTAGACTTATTATGTGGTAAACAAGTCATACGCCTTTTTTTACATCAATAAAAAATTATGTTGCGCTATGTCATTAATTACACACATTAACAATTTTACTTATTTATTTTCGGTTATTTTATGATATCATGATGGATAATTATTTGTGACAAAAATGTTGCAGACCAGAATTTATGAGAGTTCGCGTGTAGTGCTTTAAAGAGAATCATCGAATTTCAATGCAATATTGAGAGAAAGCAGTCGAGTAACTATTCAACCAAATATAATTCAGGTGATTATGGGAGAATACACGGGAGAGTGCATTATAATTATCGCTTTGTAATTTGCTACAAGCACCCTCCCTCTTCCGACGTTTAATTCAACGTTACCCGCTCCAATTAAAGAGCAAAAGTATGAAACATGTGGCGACATAGCGACCCCACTACATCGATAGAAGAATATAATACAAAAATCGCTCTCTGGTATGCTCGAGTTTCGACTACTATTGTAATCGCACCTGGTAATGATTCAAAATCGTTATGCGAAAAATAAACGATTTAAATGACTAACCACACGGTGCTTTTTTCTTCACTCGATAAAATATAAAATTACATTGTACCATTGCGAGCCATTCTGTATTAATTTTTTCGTTCATATTTACTTCTTTAGTATCATTTACAAATATTTGCTGTACGAACATTTATAAAAATAGTATTATTACTCAATATTGTGTTACGCGATAGTAAATTATTCGTTACATTTTTGCACTCTAGTTTTGATCCAAGTGAGCAAAAATATACATTTCGTCATAGATTCGCCCAGATTTTCTTGTGCTTGCTTAATTCTGCCAACACGATTATGTCAGCCTTTGAGATTGTCGATGCTAGTAGATAGAAATATCGTGTTTCACATCTAAAAAAGGCCGTGATTAATGATGCAATGTAGTGGAATGCAAGGCAATACTGTAACAATCATTGAAAATCTCTCGATACAGCATTTATTACGTAAATCAATCACTAATTAAACTGACAAAATCTTAAATAGAAAAAAATTGCGTTAACGTCAGGCGTCGGCCAAGTATATTTATTTCGTCCATTTTTGATGTCGTTCTTCGCTTCCCTCTCTTCGACATAGACTTCCTACGAGCTAGGAGACGACAACTCTCCGCGTTCGTCTTGGTTGCATGTGACTTGCACATCCTATGCACCGCTCAGTTATTCTTAGACCGTAAAACGTTTATTTTTCTCGGCTTAAAAGGTTTCAAACTATGGGGTCTATATACGAGTATACGTGCGCTCTAATAACTCGACGATGTTACGCACATATATGCATCAATGATGCGTATATAGAGATTATAAATTCTTCAACCAAGACTCCTTCGCATAGTAATAATGAAATTCACGGGATTATTCGCGGGACCTTTTCTTATGTAATTCTATTGCGATGATTAATAGTCGATCGTTACGCAGATTTCCGACTGAAAGATCACTGATATTTTAATACATCAACAATAAGTAGTAATTATTACCAAGAAATAGCTTACCTCATCTTTTCTAAGTATACAGAGATCTTACAGATATTAAAAGTCAAACTTTCTAAAATTGGATTATTCCAATATCAAAATATACAAACAATTAGTGAATTTCAATAATTTTAACTTAAAGGATTTTTAATGAATTAAACTACACATTAATTATATAACAAAAAATTATCTCGTTGGAGAATTGTTATAAAATTATTTCTCAACTTTAATTTGAGTTTGAAACGAAATATTAGCTAGAAATTTAAATGTCAAAATAATCAATGAATTCTGATAACTTCTAGTCACGAGGATTTTACATCAATATATCCACTCATTCGCGAGAATAAACTATCCGACCCGAGCTTTTTTAAAAGAAGGTCGATATCTTAATCCACGTGCACCTAGTAGCTTGTGTGGAACTGAAGATTCTATCTGACTATACCGTATAAGATGGTGTTGCGATCGAATATATATGCATTATTACGAGAGGCAACGTATATATTAGATACAATGATAAGAGTTATAATGGATATGATAAATTTCCATGCACGAGCGTACCACCAATAGATTGAATCATTTCAGCGAATGTCAAGATTAGATTATCCCCAGAAATAACAACTAATTCAATTTTCTTTGCATCGCGAAATATATTCAAAATATTCGCGTCAGTTAAATGAATATCCTATCCATGTTGTCATTTAGATTACAAAATGTCGCACTTAATAATGTCACGATTTCCTTTGGATTTCAATTATGTAACATTCAATTTTATTTAAACTGTGTTCAAAAACTAACGAGATTATATACAAAATATCCTGAAATTTGCGAATCAAAATACCACAAGAAAGTTCTTAAAAAAAAAGTTTAAAAAGGATTCGTCATTTATCGTTTCAAGCAGTTTTTAAGATATAAATAAAACTGGCCAATTGCAAATTAATTACGGTTAAACGGCTGTCTGTCCGCGAGTTGCATCGATAGTAATCGCGCGTAGCGATTCACGAACAAGCAGCCGTTTAATCGTAATTGTAATTGGCCAGTTTTAAACCTTTATATCTGAAAAACTACTGCTTGAATAAAACATGAGAAATCATTTTTAAACCTATTGTTTCGAAAACTTTCTTGCTATGGTATTTTAATTCGCTTGGATTGATTTGAACACCCTGTATATATACACGTACCTATACATGTACCTGTCAATACTAAGTAATTCTAGCAACTTTAGCTATAAATTATCATTCAACGAGAGAGAACTTTTAATTTCAGCTTTAATATTTTTTTTTTGGAAGAAAATTTCCTTTCGCTTTTTACTTAATTTAATCAAGTGATTACAAATTGCAAAGGACCCTAACAAATCGCGGTTAGGACAAGTATTAACGGAATTATTCGAGGTTGTTTGATCAATTTGATGCGGATCGAATATAATCGGCCTCGATTGAATCGCGAGTATCAAAGGAATCCATGCTCGCATGGCACAATGTTACTGAGAGCGCAAGGCGAGAGTATTGACGTTTACATAAGCGTCTCTGATGTAATTGATCACGAACGCAATGACTCGGGCGGACCGGTGCGCAAACTGCTGATTGCATTACAGTGCGATCTATCCGCTGGTGATTCGCGGAGGGGAAAAAAAGGATACGAACGTGGCGCGCGAGCGTGGGATACAATCAGCTCGCCTTGACTTAATTGTCCAACGCGAAGCAGCCTGTAATCCGTCTCTGATGGAGCTTGGTTTAACGAGCTTCATCAGGTAAAAAAGATCCTACCGCAATGACCGCGCCCATACTCTACACCACGGAATTCTCAGCCTCGGAGAGACAATGCTCTACGAATGTCGCGGCGGGTAGGTAGTTACCGCTTAGTATATCGAAATCAAAAGGGTCCGCCGAGTGCACGTAGAGTTCAAGTACAGCGATTACCTCGTATCCATCAGCTAGACGACGGCGCTAAATTTGCGCCTATAATGATCGGTGGGTGAAGGGAAGGAGGGAGGGATTCGGATTTTACATTAAAAGCCGTTCTCCACTTCCACTCACTTCCATCTCAATCTACCTAATTCTCCTAATCATCAAAGGAAGTAGTTACTCTTATATCCAATTATGCTTTCTCTGGAACGTGAGTCTTTAGCCTTGATGCAATTTTCCGTCATCATATTCATCTATATCTACATCTTTCCAAGTAGATCGAAATACTTTTTTTCCTTTTATTGCGCTCTTTAAAAAGTCAGAGGGATCTATCTGCACTCTCTAGATTGCCTGCAGTGGATCGGTCAAAGAACTTCCAACGAAGTGTAACCAAATTACCCGTAACACGCCAAATAGCGCGTATCATCGTAAACATGTGGATGTCGATTTCGAAAGGGAAAAGGACTCATCGCCCGTCACGTTATTACTCTATCGTGATGTATATTTTTTTCCACCAGCAGTGACGAGCCTTTAACGGTGCATTCGAAAACGAATCGTTTCAGGAGGCCTTCGCGTACGTCTGCGGTGTGACATATCGATATCGAGGGCCTCAGCTCCGGGAGCGTCGCCATGCCTAGCCTGTCCATGTGACACGAATAATAGCTAACGGCAAAGCGTATTGCGAACACGCCGGTGTCTGAATATCACGCTTTATCACGCAAATAAGTACGGGCTCGCACGCTAATACACGCCGTGTACTCGCAGTGGGTACATTTATTACTGTATGCAGTTTGCTGCAACGAGAACGCATCGTATATATGAGATGCGAGAGCTCCTTCAGGAAAATGGGATGATTGATGGTCGAGAGCCATTCGTACTGTCCACGTAGGCATGCGAGAGAAAATACATTTTTACTGTGCTAAATACCAGAGTACGGTGAGAGAAACAATCAAAATTATTATGGTCAGAAAGATGTTCACGTAAATTACCATTGATGAATTATGGCGTTTCGTTTTGAGCGTTTAAGCTTTCATCTCAGCGGCATTTGTGATCTTTTCCTACTATAATCTTAAATAAATGATATATGTCACAGGAGGTTGCGGTGAAATCGATTTATTTGTGTGTGATAATTTTAATCACATCTATTGAGTTTTCACTATAAATTATTATCTTATATACTTATATATAATACATATAAATGGTTTGCAAAGAGAGATATATAAATGAAAGTAGTACGTTTATAAATTGAAAAGCCTCAAATATTTTTGCAAACCAAATGTAATAATGATAAATAAACTCATAACTATACATAAATATAATTAGAAGTTTATACTGACACTTGCTATTAATGTCTACATTTTTTAAAATCCTCCGCCGACAATGTTAAACTTTAAAGGCACAGTTAATGTTTTTACAAGTGTAAGAAGAGAAGAATTTTTTCAGATTTTATACAATCGAAATGATATAAAAATCCGCACTGAAGATCGAAGATCCAGATTGTAGACAAAGGGCAAAAAATTCACATTACCGATGACAGATTTTAAAATAATTAGATCAACTTTTTTCCATTCTCTTTGTAAGTAAAAATTTATGCAAGATATCTTTATTAATCTTATTATTTTGAACTTTATGTCCACGAAGATACTTTACTTTTTTTATATTAATTTTTATTCATCAAAATGTTTGAATGCCTGCTCTTTCGATTCCATTTCTTTCTTACAGGCTTTATGAAAATGATTGAATCATGCTAGTCTTGAGCTTAATATACACCTTCTTTTTTTAGTACACCGATTATGACAGACTTAACTGCCTGAATAAATTCCTGTGGTTCACCGCCTTCATACTTCTTTCTAACTCCTTCTTAGTGATACAAATCTCTCGACTATTGTCCTACATATTATAATATTGGCATCAGACATCCTGTTTGACATATCACTCGATTCGTGCGCATTAATTATCATCGATATGCTGTCGATAATCAGCAGATAATGGAGCATCGCCTACATAGCGCACGCGATCGGGAACAGAAATACATACATTTTTTTCGCCAACGCTTTTCTTTCACCGTGGTATTTCGTAAATGTCCCTGAGCGTACATTTACAATGTAAATTATTAATCCAAGTGTTCGAGATTTCATAAATATACCAGATACTAGTTACATAAAATCTTAGATTTATGGGAAATTTTTGCGTTTTCATAATTACATACTCATAACTAACGTAGATAGATATGTAAATTTTAAAGATCCCTATAAGACATGCTGAAAAAAAAAACCGTACATTGTAGACTGCCAAAGCTGACCTGACGTTAAAGAATTGCTGCGAGAATAAAGTGGGATGCGAGCAACAAAGAAGCTTGTACCACGGGCATCTGCGAATAATCAGATACAGCATGACATTATTCATAAACGTTTTTCCACGTCATTTTAGCGGGATGCTGCGCTAGCGGCATGCACAATTGCACACGCTATATTTATCAGACGAATGCGTGATAGAAATGCCGCGGGACCGTCTTATTAATTAGACGTAAAATCGACGGGGGATTTTTTTCGACCGTTCCATCCTGGAGAACGAAAGCGAAAGGCCAAACCGTCACGAGGAGATTGTTTCGAAGGATAACCGGCGTGCCTAGCGATACCTATATATTATGCAATTGCACCGGTCAAGCAAATTGAACATGAATTTTAATAAGGCTGGAACGGCGTACTTGTGGTCTCCTGCGTGTTTACGCAAGGAGTGACCATCTATTGCGCGGGGCGTAAACGTAATGAGAGTGCCGAGGTAAATGACAGCTTACACTATAAATGAAGTTGTCGTTTCCTCTAAGCAATTCTTCGGACATTCTCGTGAGATTTTTTTTCAATAATATTAAACGTTCTGAAACAATATACCATATAATTTTATACATAAGGAAATAAAATAGTATAATATTTTTCTAGTATGCTGTAAAACCCTCGAGATATATCGACGTATATAACAAGATGCTATAAACAAGAGTTATGAAAATGTTCTCAGAATTTCGGCGAAGTATAAAATTACGAGACTGCGTTGGCTAAGGAAAAATATTTTCTTGCAGCTTTCATGCCTGGACGTTGATCCACAAAAGAACGGTACATCGGTTGGCGCCGTTTCGCGGTTAATCGTACGACGTTATCGCAGCCACGAGAGCGTTCTCGTGCAAACGTTTGCATACCTTGAAATAGCACGGTGACGTGCACAATTAAAATGCGCGCAAACGGGTGCAATTCTGCGCGACAGCTGCGGCCGTTGGTACGCAAAAGGGAGGACGAAGACTTAGAGGAAAGAGAATAATGGCTGGGGCAATACACGGAGGGCGCAACATGGAGGAGAATGTTGACCAGGCACAACGCTAAAAATATATGGACGAAAGACGATGTATCCCTCGCCTCCCCAACGTCCGCTGAATCCGCTTTTACCCTCGAAATTATTCGGCGCACCTTTGACAAGGAATTTTTGGCGCGCGTGCGAAGCGGGTAAAACAAGGGAGGAAAATTCCGGTTGCTTTAGCTTCAAATAGTTGTTCTCGTACGCAAGCCCTCAAATATAGTACGGAGGTAACTCGAAAGGAATCTCCAGTAGCGGTGAAAAATGATTGCTCGTTACCCCCGTTTACTCAACACATTAATCTGCAAATCCCTTGCAACGTTACGGAACGGTATAGTGTAATTACAGCTACATCACATACCTCGAACTCAAAACGTGTTTATAAATATAAACTACGACTGTTATAACGGTAGCAGAAATATATTCTGAAATTGAAATACAAATTTTACGCATAGTCCTAGAAAAATTTATATTAATTCGCAGCAGATACACATACATTTGTCAATGAGAAAAAAATTCTCTTCGTTCTCACGAGCTTACAACAAACAGAAATAAAAGTCGCCAATATTAGTGTAGTTCACGAATATTTCCGTGTGTAAAAAAAATATTTAATTAAATTTCAGAAGCGTTTCAAGTTTAATCCAGAACACTTTCGGCAAACGGAACTATAATTATACTTCATGGTTGCATGACTGGCAAAAATTGCGAATTTTTGCGCGAGGCGGAATGGCATAAAGTTATACGTTCAACTTAAAAAAATGCGGTGTTCCTTGTTACGCAAAAGTTCGCGAGATTCATTTCTGCTTACGTATTTGCGTGTATTCACCGAAAATAATACGTTGTTCCTTGTTTCGAAAGGCTCGTCGAGATTGAAAACTCGTTCGCATGACAGCGCATGTATATAAAAAGCAATTTGACGCAAAAAATCGTTTAACGTACAAAATAAGTTGCAATTAATGCAATTGCATATATGCATAAGACACAGTGACGTAACATGGTTTTACGATGGGTGCATTTTTACTCGCGATGAATCACGTGAGTTGTATGGTTGCATAATTTGAAATTGCATTCCACAGGTAATAATACATAGTACCTATCGATAATAGTCGACGAGCGACATATCGATGTTTCCGTCTGTTATTAGATTAAAATAAAATAAATTACATGCACTAGGTAGACGCATTTTAAAGACGCCGCCCCTGAGTGCGCAGAATATTAAACGGTAACAAGTTAAGAAGAAATCAATAATTCTGCATGTTTAATTTCCGCAAGTTCGCGAAATTATAACTGCTGATCAGATAAAAACTTCCTTGCTGATGAATAAAATTATTTACAATCTTATCTAATAAATTAATGAGTTAGTGGTTGTTTAAATGCAACGAAGTTTCTGATATCAATTAAAGATCAAATTACAAAACTTTAATAATAGATTTAAATAATCTCTCGATATTTTGAGCGGATTCATGTCTCTTGAAAAATTATATTGTTTATAATGACTATCTATATATATTTATTTTTTTTATATAGAGGAAGATCACCGATACCAACATACCACTTTGTTTTTAGACAATATTTCTTAAACAAAAGGTAAAAATAAAACTTCAAAAACATAAATACAAAGTAAAAAGTGTCTATCAGATAGTATAAGCAATTTTTATAATACTGTTAGCAATTTTGCAATAATTAAGTTTTTCGTAAGTTATGCAAAAATGAGCGTCTGACAAAATGG
>NW_017296691.1:1385497-1385804 GCF_001594075.2 Trachymyrmex cornetzi | reverse complement strand
GATATATGCACGATTGCCTTCAGCTCCAATAGACTTATTTGATACTATAAAACAACATTATAAAGATTAAGTTAGCTCATGGTCTGTTTTACGGACAGGTGTGTCGGTTTACGCTGCACCCCAATTTTAAATTAAAAATCGTATTATGAAAAGACTATATAAGAGAAAAAAATAATATAAATAAAACTTATCTCGGAAACAAGTATTTAAAATGACGTAATATTATCAATAATATAGTCACTATTATTTAAACCACACAATTTGCAAAAGTAAATCGTAAGAATTTTATTTTCGCATTCGTAGAATT
>NW_017296691.1:1382986-1385435 GCF_001594075.2 Trachymyrmex cornetzi | reverse complement strand
TGTATTTCTTTAATTAGCTAAACAGATCATGATTTTATTAGTATTAATAAAGTGCAATAGTTAGTTTCCGAAAAATAAGGAGGTGTCACTTTAGGAGACTTATGTCAGTATCGGCGATTTTCCTCTAATAACTTTTATTTAAAATGTCAAAATAGCTTGCTTTTTTATTTTAAATAAGTTTTTGAAGAATATTCTTATTTTAAATAAGAAATTGTTTTCGAAAATTGATTTAAAATAAATCATCTTATATTTAAAAGAAGTTCTTGAAATCTATTTTTTATTTTAAGTAAAAAGTACATTTCAAAAACTAACTCAAAATATAAAATAAGAAATATGTATTTTAAATAAACGTTTTAAGTAGTATATACAAAATATTTTAATAATTTTTTGTTTATTTTAATATATGAACATACATTTGAGTATACATTTATAAGTTGATAACATTTCAGAATTTACCATTTCAGTTTTTTTTATAACTATAGCCTCTAATTAATGTTATTATAGTTATACTTAGTATTAGGCAACAAAATAAGTATTTAAGTAATAAGAATATATAAACTTATAATAAGTAATTATTATATTATATAAATGAAATAAAAATAATAACTGATGTGATTTATTTTAAGTAAAAAATAAATTTCAGAAAATTGTTCAATTATTTAAAATATCGTAATCGATAAAAGGGTGATACGACTTATTAGAAATAAAAAAATATAAAATAAGTTCCAAAAACTTATTTAAAATATCGAATAAGAAATAGGTCAGAAGAAGTTGTTTAAAATAATATATACTAAATAACTTTCTAATTTCTCCTTTATTTAAAATATATATTTTAAATAAATTTATTTGAAGTACGAACCGAGCATTGCATCTTTGTAAAAAAAGTACATTTGTTTCATTTCGTTACAATATTTAGTTACTATATTTAGTTACAATAATTCATCTACAATTTATTAGAAATATATGACTGCACAAATACTTTCTAAAGATATAAAAATATATGAAAATATCGTTTAATAATGTATATATAGTTGTAAAAGTGATGAAAATTAATCCTGGACACAAATGACCGAACGTGTGTAAGGGTGTCAAAAAGTAAGGTGTATATTAAGGGTTAACATGAATGAATTGCTATAAATTAAAGATATATTGTATTTACATTTTAAACAATGCATTTTAATATTGCAATAATAAAATTGCACTGTTTAAAATGTAAATACAATATATCTTTAAAATAAAAAAATCGTTCAAATGTTGACTGTCCAAAAAATTTAATTATTTAGTAACCCGAAGATTATGTTTTTTTAATAAGCATGAATGGCTATAAATTGAAGATACATTGCATTTACATTTTAAACAATTGCATTTTATTATTGCAATAAAACATAATCTTCGGGTTACTAAATAATTAAATTTTTTGGACAGTCTACACTTAAACGATTTTTTCTTTTGTGGTTTTGAATGTCAACTTTAACATATTGAAACATATTTTTCCTTTAAACATTTTTGTTTCAGAATTTTATATTTTTGTATAAAAGAGAGCGATTTTTCTCATTTTATCAACTATATTTAGTTATAACAATTGACATACAATTTGTTATAAATATACAACTTTACAAATACTTTCTAAAGATGTCAAAATATACGTAAAAATTATAAATAAAAAATTAAAAGAGTTATTTATAGTATTCATTATTTTAAATAACTATACTTCTGACTTACTTCTCTCTCTCTCTCTCTCTCTCTCTCTCTTTCTCTCTTATTTAATATTTTTTATATAAATTTCCGGAAACTATTTTATATTTTTTATTTTAAACAAATCGTATCTGCTTTTTACCAATATTTCTACGATTTTGTATTTTATTTAAGTTTTTGAAACTTATTTTATGTTTTTTATTTTAAATAATTCGTACGTTATTTTATCGAGCCATGATCGGCATCATACGTAAGTTTAATGAATTTCTGAAACAGATAATTTGCAGTAACAGTAGTGTTTTAAATTAATTTATTAACTGAAAAATTAAATAATAATTAACAAGATATTTAATACTTTTAGCCAAAGCTGTATTTAGCACAAAGTGTTTCACGATATTAGGAAATTTGCATGTATCTTTATATAAAGTACATATATAGAATATTTTATCAACCTTTATTTAAGTACGAATCATTAAAAAGAATAATGAAAATTGAGACATAATGTTGGAATACCTCACGCGAATAATTACTAATTAAGTTCAAAAGAACCATGCAAGTAATATAGGATTGTGTCCGAGATGCCACAATGCAAAACGCGAAATGTACGGCGATATCAGTTTGTCAAAATCATGTAAAATACGAATAATTGAATAAACCGTGAATATTTTTCGTACGCAATAATTCGGTATCTGAACGACGCACGTGGAACAGCGAGGGGACGGGTCGCGCGATGAAAAGCGAGGGGGGGGGGGGG
>NW_017296691.1:1356134-1382949 GCF_001594075.2 Trachymyrmex cornetzi | reverse complement strand
GCGGCGCCGTGGTCAACTACGTCATCACTTCGGCATTCGCTCGGCGAGACGGATGTGTGGCACGCGTCGCTCCGGTTATCGCGCATTAATCTACGAAAATTAGATATTCACAAGCGCGAATTGATGATTTATAATTACGTAAGGACGTCCAAATATTAATATTGCTCAAAACTAAGGTGTGTACTAAGATATCTCTTTCTTTTTATCTCAATGTTTATATCTCTTTCTTTACTTTATATCTCAATCTTTGTTACTTTATATCTCAATCTTTGTTACTCTTTTTGATGATTTACAATCAAATAAAGATTAATAATGAGTAATACATTCTTGAAATAAAGACAAATGAAAACATTTTTTAAATTATAAAACAATTTGGGCTGAATATAATAATGGGTATAAATAGAATTGATATTATACATTTACATATATATAAATTAGAGATATCTAAGTGCGTTATTCGTAGTCCGTTCTTATTTCAAGACTGTCTTAAGTAATGTCTTAAAACGGTCTTGAATATAAGCTCTGACTATGAATACCGCCTAAGATATAGATGAGTTGTGTGCGTAACGAATTTAAGAAATAAAACATAAATCGTATAATAAAGCATCGTGTAATATTCATCGAAGAATATTTAAACATAATGAGTACATTACTTTACTGATTTTATAATATGCGTTAACGTTAATATTTCGACAGTTAGGCGGTTGGCGCGCGACCTTAGTGGGGGAGCGGCACGGGGTGGCACGGAGCGGCGCGTCATGTTTATGCGTATAGTTACCGCGCAGTCATTCCCTTTCCGCTCGTACAAGTAGGTAGCCGTGTCGCGTGCGGCTCTTTTTCACATTACTATTTGAAATCTTTTTCGCAAAGTATAATATATCTAATATAATACGAAACGTTGTACTTTATAAATAATTAATTATACTAGTAATTATATCATGTGAATATTCATAAAATATAACATTTCGTATTATACCTAGCACTTTTTGCGATTATTATGTTTCAAAAAAAAATGTGAAGAAGAGCGACATGCGACACGGCTACTTGTCTGTACGAACGGTATCACACGATAAAAAAGCAATGTTAATATGAATACTTTCATGCGAATAATGCAGTTCCTGCTTTCACAATTAATGTAGTTTAATAATTTAATTAATTTTTTGTTTTTTTGTGCACCTTTCGTTATACGATCCGTTTAAAAATTAACCGTAATTTTAGAACTATTTATCGGTAATAACAGAAACATTTATCTTTTTTATTAATCTCTGGTCTATTTCATTGACTCTAATCATATCTTACAGACATCATCTATGCGTAAATAAAAAATTCAGCCCTTTTGCTCTCACTTTATTTCGCAATGATAACGAATTGCAGACGTGTGTTTGATATTCGTTTCTAAAAGTTAACCGATTGTATATGGTAATTGCATAGTAATATAGATAATAGCTATATATTACATTTTTCAGATTATCTTCCCTCTCACGGGTACACCTTGACGTGGTGGGAGGGCTCAGTACCCAGAGGATATTTACACGAAAACAACGGTTTTTCTCAAGTGTCTAAAAATTTTCGGATATATATGAATATATATATCTGGATAAATTTTTAGATATTGAATAAAATCGTTCTCTTCGTATAAAAATCCAATGGGGAAGCTAACGTACCCTCGTCGCCGATTTATTTGAAAATGAACGAACCGCAGCCGGTTCGTCGCGTCGCGCGTTTGTTTCGGGAGTGCCGTTCTAGTTATCGGACTAAAGTTATAGTCCGCGCGCGATTATAATCCATTATTCGCGAGTGTTTGACGCGAGTGTCCTGTGCGAGAGGATGCAACTATATTCTGAGAGGAGGTGGAGGTCTTGGAGAGACATCGGGCACCGGTGGAGCAACCTTGCGGTAAATATTTTTTATTTGTGTAAAATTAAAACTCGTCTAGTTTGGCAGTCTTTTTTCGCTTGTTTTTAAATCATTTTATTTGACAATGATTTAAAAATGATTATTTTTATTTTAAAGAATATATATAATTATTTTATCTAAATTTTAAATAATTCTCCTTTTATCTAAATTAGATAAAAGGAGAGTTACTTAAAAATTACTTAAAAATGTTATACAAATTTATTTTTAATAAATAAATTTATTTATTATTTAAAAAAATCATTTTTAAATCATTGTTAAATAAAATTATTCAAATAATTCTATATTCTATATTCTATATTCTATATTCTATAAAATAATTCTATAAAATAATTGTATATTCTTTAAAGTAATTATATACGTATTCTCTAAAATAATTATATATATTTTTTAAAGATCTTAGTAAAAATAAATTTGTATAACATTTTTAAGTAATTTTTAAGTAACTCTCCTTTTATCTAATTTAGATAAAAGGAGAATTATTTAAAATTTAGATAAAATAATTATATATATTCTTTAAAATAATAAGTGTCTTTTTTTTAACATGGCCGGAACCGCGACTCCTGATTAGATTTGGACAATTTCTAAAAAATGTCATCGAGCATCCTATCTTAATTCGTAACTCGAAAGTGATATTATTTTCAAGTACTATGTTTACTCAATTTTTCTACCAATAATATATTCAATAAAAATTCAAGATGTTTCCTAGTAATTATTGATTGAAGCGCATTGAGGAAAATATATAAAACTTCGATTGGTGGCCGCGATTTTTGCCCGGTTTCTTTCTCTCTTCGCAAAAGAGAACTTGCTTTGAAGATCTTTTTAGTTAACAAGATAATTCTAACTAACAAGATTATTCTACTAATTAACAAGATTATTCTATGTAATTATTCTGAAACTTGAAGTTTATAATAAACTTTGTAATTTTGTTCTTCTTTCATTTAAAGTAATAAGAGTTCCACTTCAGAGTGTTCCACTTTATTTCCTGAAATTCAATACATATAATTAGATACATACTACTGTACCTACGTAACAATTTTTTTTATGTGTAACATAAATTTTTATAAAATTAGCCAGTTACATAATTACTGGAAATGCCATTTTACGGGTATTAGAAAGTTTCGCGAGTAAGTCTGCTGTCGAAACCGGCGAATGTACAAAATGACACTTGAAACACTTGACATTTACTTTTCCTCGTAATACATCTCGCATTCTCGGCTGCCAAACTAGATAAGTTTTAACATGCATTTTCCCCGACACATTTTTCAGAGTCTGAAACCTGAAACCTGCTAACACAGAAATTCTTTCAAAAAATTAGTCCGGAAATAAACTTGTTGTCAGGTGCGTGCTTATCTGGCGTACCAAGTTTTGTTATGCTTCGTCGGACTCGCACTATTCCGTTCGATAGACACGCTCCGGAGTTGCACGTCGATGAATTCGCGGAAGCTAAGAACGATCGTATAACCGTAGAAGCGGATACGCGAGTCGGTTGAAGCGAACGATTCGATTACTCGAAACTATCCCAGCGTCAGCAGTACCGTCAGCTTCGTCTCCTGCTATCGGTCGTTATTCGTAGAAGCTCGTAACGGTCCCATGATAAAAATGTAGGAACAACACTGCGCCATATACATGCACCGTGGAATAAAGTGAAAGTTGCATACAAATAAATAGATAAATACACGTCTAAAATATAAGGTCCATTTTTATAACTAAACTAGTATTCACTTTTAAAATTTAAAGTAAGATAGGTTTTTTATTTAGCGAAAGCGAGAAAGACAGTTCTAGTGCAGTCTAGCGCAGGAATAAGAACAGATCTTCTATATTCTGCATATATTCTATTACGAAAAAAGTTATCAAAAATCTGACTGCTATTGAAGACAGTAAAAAAATCGCTGATGTTTAATAATATTCTGCTACTTACATGAAAGAGTTTATTGTCAATAAAGAAAAATCCCACATACACGAAGAAACTGAAAAAATCGCTGAGCAGGCTAAGCTGAAGTAACGAGACACGCGTGTTTTTTTCCAATCTTTTACGCTTTATTCCGTATTTTTTTCAGTCTTTTGTCTTCACATGTTATTCAGCAAAATATCTGCGTCGTATGATCTTTTTGCGACATAACTTTAATACCGGATAATGTTTCCGAACAATAGATTACTCATGAAGGATAGAACAGAATCAGGTCTCACATTTTTCTTGATAAGGAAGTGCGTCTGTTAATAGAGTTTTTACAATGTCAAAAGAACAAAATAATAGAAAACATGATTTATATACTTAATGTTGCATCGAGAAAGGAAAGTCGGTTTCCTTCGGGAACGTCGAAGCAATCGATTAGCAAAACGTGCCGACAAATTCTTCATCTGATATCAGTTTAATTTATTGAATAATGTCAAAGAAATGATAAGGCCCGTAATACTTGTTAAACAAAAAGAAAACCGCGTGCTATATCCGCGTAAAGGCTTTCTCCTGATCAATCATCCTTTCAACCTGATTCACGTAACCTATTGTCTTTGTTAATTCCCACAAGACGCTCCATTCACGGAAGAAAAATCCAGGCTTGTGTAAAAAGTAAACAATTGGGGTTTATTGCGGATAGGAATAACCGAATTCGTCATTCGTTACATCACTTTACATTTTCGTCCTAAGAGCATTATATCGAGTGCATTGAACGTTAATATACTCCCATACTCCTTTACAGTACATTAAACCGAGCACATTTTCTTTATCGACATCCTGTGATGCACCCACGGATGAGAGATTATTCTCCAGGAACGGATGCGAGATTATTCTTGTTGCCGATATTCCCGCGCAAGAACATACGCTAATGCATTGAAGTGAGACACATAAATTCAAATAGAAGAAATTATAAATCTCAGAAACAAATAGAAGAAATTATACAAGAAATTATTGTTGACGCGCTTTCAATAGTATTTTATCTAAAAAGATTTATAACATGATGAAAACAGTGAAAGATTCTTAAAACACATTCAGGAGCAATAGAACGAGTTTGAAAAAGAAGATAGAATAGACAAGAAAAATTGTAAAAGCGTATATACAATATTCGATGTATAATTACGAAGATTTAATTTTCTTTGGGATTAAGAGTTAAGAGAACAGTGCAAGATAAAAAGACATATTAAGGTCGGAAGTCGTAGAAGTGTAACGAAGAAGCCTTTAGCCTACACTAAATGCGATCGCCATCAATAATTACATACGTCATATCGATACGGACGCATCCTAAGTGCTACTCGAGAACGATCATGTGTTATATCGTAAAAAATAATATATTTGAAACAACTGCAATTAAAATATTTCAAGCGTATCTTATTATGCGTAGCAAATGAACACTTGACTCTTATATGCCCTTAATAATTTTATTTCTTGTTTAATATTAAGAATCTTATTAGTATGTATTCGTAGCAAATTAAAGTACAACGTAATAAATATCACGTAGTTGAAAATTTCCAGCAAAACGACTTAAAAGTGATACTCTATGCTGTCGTGATCGTGAACGTGAGAACGTTTGGCCCTCGTAAAGGGCTCCTTTAAAAACTGAAAGTGGTTTTAAACTGGATCGGAACGTTAGACCGGTCCTAGAAGCAACGCGTTGTTTTCCTTCGGTCACGAGAGACCACTTCATTGGTCCATTAACATTCCGCGAATACGTGGCCTTTATGCAAAGCCGGCCGGATTTGCATAAAGTTTCGCAGATCCCTGACGTATATCAGAATAAACAACGATAAGTAGACACATTGATTATCATTTTACTGGTTTAGTAACTTGATACCTTAACATATACAGCGCAGTTATTCTGCTTCGCCAAAACACCTTATTTCATTCAATAAATTCGCCCCAAGTCTTGACTGCTGATCTTTATTTTAAACATTGTTTACCAATTTATGTATTATACAAAATACTGAACTGTATTTGATATAGTTGAATAGCAAATCTTCAATAAAATACATACATCTCTCTCTCTCTCTCTCTCTCTCTCTCTCTCTCTCTAATTACCGAAATAATTTTATATATTTTAAACTAGTTCTTCAGAAATTTCAGGAATATTTTTGCATACAAATTTTTTAATTGTACAAAAGAATAATATTAATTAATATTAAATAGCTGCTTAATATTAAATAGCATAGTATGTTAATTAATATTAAATAGCTCCTCATAGCTAATCAAAAGATTAATATTAATTAATATTAAATAGCTCCCTCGCATAAATTTTTTTAAATATAACTGATGACCAACATATAGAACATTCTGTCTATACAATAATTAGAATTGCTAACAAAGAAAAAATCAATATTGTTCACTGGTTCTAAATACAAAATTTTAAATATAAAAAAAATTAATTTAATAGAATAAGTGCTATTAATACCCGAAAAACATTAAAATCTGCGAACTGTTTTATTAATTTTTCGTATTTACTTCAAGAACGTAGGCACAACACTTATATATGAGACTAGGACTAAATAAAAATAGAGTTGCTCCAATATCATAAAGAGAGTATGCGGAGAATAAAGCCATTGTATAATTGAATATTGAAAAAATGAAATAACTTTTATCTCTTATATTAAACATGCATATTGACTTGCAATTTTGGCTTACGTGCAATATACGAAAACAAATACTGTGCTGTGCAAAAATATTGTGTAATTCTATACTATTCTGCGAAATGCAAATTTCACATATTTTTAGATTGAGATAATATAGTCTCTGCAAAACAGCTCATCGCCCGATGACATCACGCATAATTTTGCAAGATTGAAAAACCTGTTTCTGCTGATTATGATAATAATACATAGTTAAACAAAAGAAAGAATAAAATAAAGTAAATGTATAAAATATTATATTTATATTGCACACTGAGAAAAATGTCCGTTCAAAAAGTAACAAACGGATATTTCCGATTGATTTTGATCGGATTTATAAGACTATCCGATCAAATTTTAGGACTATCCGATCAAATTTATCGGATTTATAGGACTATCCGATAAATTTAATCGGATATAAATCCGATCAAAATCAATCGGAAATATCTGTTTGTTACTTTTTGAACGGATAAAGCCCGGAAATTTTTCTCAGTGCACTAAATCACGTTATTAATTTATAATAATTTTACTGTGTCTAATTTTTGTTCTTATCTTTCGTTGAATAAAATCTAAATGTTATGTTAAAATAAAAATAATATTAAAAACGTATTATTTATTTTAAATACGAAGCGCCACTACGGTCTGAATGTTAAGATGTTGAACTATTATATGAGCCCCTTAATTGATAAGTGGCATAAGTCCAAAATTAGGAAAAATGCGTTTGTTATAGAAGTAGAAAATATCAAGAATGTTTGTTTTATCTATTAATTTAATTTACTTTTATTTTGTTTTTATGTTCATAAAAAATAAAAATCAATTTTACATCATAAATAAAGTGACCGTAAAAAAAGCTGGACTTAAGTTACTATTCCAGCTTTTTTTGTAGTCACTTTATTTATGATGTAAAATTAATTTTTATATTTTATGGATATAAAAATAAAATAAAAGTAAATTAAATTGATAAATAAAACAAACATTCTTAATACTTTCTACTTCTACGATAAACGCATTTTTTCTAATTTTGGACTTATGCCACTTGTCAACTAAGGGGCTCATATATATTCATTTAAAATAAATTAATTTCAGAAATTATAATTGCGTACCGATATGATTGTCCGATTTTCAATGCAATATATATCAATCTGAAATATTAATAATCCCCCTAAATTTCCCAAATTTAATCTTAAAAAACTGTAATAAACTTATTGCGAAAAATATTGCCTCGGCCGGGAATCGAACCCGGATCTCTTGCATTCCGGAATTATTACAGTTTTTTAAGATTAAATTTGGGAAATTTAGGGGGATTATTAATATTTCGGATTGATATATTGCGTTGAAAATCCGACAATCATATCGGCACGCAATTATAATTTCTAAAATTAATTTATTTTAAATGAATATATGTAATAGTTCAACATCTTAACATTCAGACCGTAGTGGCGCTTCGTATTTAAAGTAATGTTTCTAACATAAACGGTCTTATTTCCAATCTTATTACCATATTATTTATATGTATACAATCTAAAATTGTTACATATCGTAAATACTACAAAGTGTTAATTGTGCAATAAAATTTCAATTAAGATTATCGTAATCAGAATTTGAGTACATCAATAGATAATATGATGTATTATACTTGATGACAAAAACAATTTCGAAAATATTCTTTAAATTCTTAATAGAATT
Source organism: Trachymyrmex cornetzi (assembly GCF_001594075.2). NCBI lineage: Eukaryota > Metazoa > Arthropoda > Insecta > Hymenoptera > Formicidae > Trachymyrmex > Trachymyrmex cornetzi. Next base: position 1,374,753 of record NW_017296691.1, on the reverse strand, counting down.
GGATTCGTTCAGCAGACTCAACTGAGCGTTAGCTGCTATTGCTGTATTCTTCTAGATCTAAAGATTTGATTGGATGATTTAGAAGAATACACCAATAACAACGAGCGCTCAACTGTTGAGTCTGTTAAATGCATTACGACTAATGGAAAAGATAATAGTTACCGCAATTTTATTGCGCCTAGATATTCGAATTATGGAATATTTCAATACAGTGACAGAAGAATTCCATTGTATTGCGAATACGTGCACTATCGGGGGATACGCTTTTAAATGCCTCGCTTTTAAATGCTTTACCGGCGATAGCGTCGCTTATAATGCACCGAGCACAATCCTTATTAGCAGCATTAGTGTACTCGTCGGTGATAAGACGCATGCCAATGCAGATAAACTTAAGGCCGGTCGCTTCAGGCTACGATCGCTGGCCGACAAGCGGATCTTTAGACGTGTTTGCGAGCACAACGCAATACGCGATTCACCCACGCACTTGAATTCAAGTACACGTACTACGTGTCTCCCGTAAAGCAGATATTATGTCAAGCCGATATCCGAGACACGTCGCCATGTACGTGTGTTGAGAAGATGCATCAGTCTTACCAGGTAAATGCTAGCACCGGGTCATGACTCTCGCCAACACATCGACATAAGTCCGGGACACGGTCATTCGCGAAAGACGATTCGTTATCTCTGACGTACGTCTCTGGATGTTCCGAAGAGTATCGAGGATCACGCGCGAAAGCTTAGATAACGCTTCGCTGAATTGGAATGTGAAACACGATATATTTGTGTAAACAAATGTATCATGTGTGCTCGAAAAAAACGTAATAAGAAACAATTATCGAATCGATACATGCTTAGATTAATTTTAATAGAATAAATTCCATACAAAGGATTTCCGTTGTGACTTATTTATTAATTCAGGTTCAGGATAATGACTATAATCATTAAATAACTGCATTAATCCTCTGTCAGCAATGTTGGAAAGGCACAGTCAATTTTTTTATTGTGCATTCTGTGATTTAAATTTAAATAATAACAAAATATAAAAGAATAATCAATAAAAAAAAACAAGGTAGCCAACAAAAGTTTTTATTGACTGTTTTATTTTTTTAAATAAATTTAAATTTGTAAAAAAGAAGTAAATTCACGGAAAGAACGGTTTTGCTGAAATATCTAAAATTTTAGCTAAGTATAAATCTGAAAAAAATTATAGATAATAAATGCTAGATCGAAACAATTATATAGGATGTTAGAAACAATTATATAGCATGTTGGTTGCTAGAATATCAAAATATTATGCAGCATTGCTCATCATGCGTCAGATTTCTGATAGTCCAACAAAATTATTTTTAGATCTACTCTCTAAATTCTTTGGAGTGGAATCTCACTTTGAAAAGTGAAAACTAAGCCAGTCTTGAAAAGGAATAGCTTAATTTTCAATCTTTAAGAGTGAGATTTCACTTTTTAGAATGAAAATTCACTCTAAAAGTTTTAGAGAGTAGCTAAATATTTATTTCATATTAAATTATATAATTATTTCAGCAAATTTATTCTTATGTTACAATCCAATTTCTATAATAATTAAAACTCCTTGTTAAAACTTTCACATGTAAGAATATTTTTCAGATTTTTATACAATCCAGAATAATATAATATAAAAATCCGTATCGAAGTTCAAAGACCTAAGTTGCAAAGGATGAAAATTTAACATTGACGAAAATGTGACAAAAGGCTAAAAATATCTTGTCAAACAAATTCATAATGATAATAGACGATTTTATTTCTGTCTTTAATAAAACATTAATAATTTGTGACCATAATGGAATAGATTAATCGAAACAAGTTTGTCCTCGGTTAAATTTTAATCAAAATTCATCAGCTAATACCAAAGTCTGATAATTACGCGTTAAACTAATGGATCAGAAACTCCAGCCATCACGATCGAACGGCACGACACAACGTGAAAGGATTAAAATATGTAAAAGGTTAATGGATGCGCGATCGCGAATATCTCGCAACGTGTCCCGCGAGCATCCCGCATGCATAAATTCAAGTGCACATTCTGAGCCGGTTGCTAACGCGCGTTTGTGTCGAGGCAAACGTTCGCGCGTCCGTCAGTCACGCCAGGTAAATTCCCGCTCGGGTCGAGGCACTCGCCAACGCAAATACCCGAAGGAGCTTTGCGCAATAACAAACGAGATCGACTCGCATCTAAATACTGCAGCGACATGCCTGTGTAGGTGCAGCATCCAGAGAAGAACGCGAGGATCGCAGAGCGATCTTTACACGAGCGCGTCTTCGCGGCGCGTTTGTCGCACGATTTATTTGCACGTGGAAGACGCGCGCTCTGAATAGCGCGGAACAAAACCACCTAACCCTGAAGCGGCCCGCCGGAAATAATGCATCTCGATTTGCATCCATTCAACAGCCGAGGCAGATTCAAGACAGACACAGGGAGACAGTTCCGCGTCTCATCGAGCCATGCAGAATGCAACAACTGTTGAAAATTGTGCGCGGTCAGCCACTCTCGCGTTTGTGAAATACGTCACCGGACCTGCGTGTACCGGCGACAATATTTCATCATCGGACGAGTCGCTCTATCGCGAACGTTTATCCCGTAAAAATTGTTATTTTCTTTTTATCCAAAACCGGCGAGCGTTTCCGGATTATCATAAATTATGAACTGGTAAAACGGGTTTTAAGTACTTATGTCTGTAATTCGCTAATAATTACTATCTACTACATAGATCGTGCAAAAATAATATATCAATGTATCGAAGAAACGCGAAGTAACGTGATTTTTACTTTATCGTTGAATTATTAGGCTATTTAATTAAATTAAATAATTAAAAATATATACAATACTCCGTTACAAAAGAATATTAAAAATCGGTTAAATATCTGGTACAAGAAATTAAAAACTAACAGATGTCAGTTCAGTAATAAAGTAATAAAATAAAATAACTCATCTACAGATAAAAGAAATTATAATTATGAATTAACGATGTATGTTTATTGTGCATCATAATTATTTTCTATTTGGTTCGCTACATCTCTATATCCATACTTATTTCCATCAATCGTGGACAGAATATTTTCATTGCAGACAACTCATTATCAAAATTAACAAGTATTCAAGACTCAAAAGTCTCAAAAAAATCCACTCACGTTCAATCTAGGCACCGAGGCCGACCTGCCGTTGACTCTTCTGCGTCTTAAAATCCTCGCTCGCTCGCGATCTCTTCTGGTGCATCTACCATCCTGCCGAGACACCAGGCCGATTTGGGGTGCGTCTTCGAGAAATCGCATCCCGAGCAGAATGCAACCTCCCTCCTCATCAACACCCGCCACGGTGCTACCGCAGTTCCGCATTCCATCGGCACTCGCGTCACTCGTTATCGTGCACTGCGACAGATCCTCGGTGGATCTCGAGAAAGCTCTCGAACCTGGTCGATGTCTCTTTCGTTCAATCACGAAGGATGAGGCTCTCGTACGCCGTACGAGATCGACCTGCGGCACGATTCGCCTAGCGATCAACTGCTCCGTTTTCGTCGCAAATTCCTGCGATCTACCCGACCGTGATTCAACCTTCGAACGATATCTTATTGTCTGAACGCTGTCAGTGACGTGATTCGATGAAGGGGGCACACTTTCTTCTAAGGGCGAATTTTCGACGCAAGTGGGCTCTTTGGTATCCTTCGTCACCTCGTCGCTTTGGTTTCTCGAGGAATCGTCCACGGGAATCGTCTGCTCACCAGTTCCAGGCGCGGAGACGCTTCTCCTCAAGACGCGTCTTCGTGCCTCGATCCTGGAAGACGCCTGGATAGAACGTGTCAACGTGTCGCGATACTGCGGATTCACTACCGTCTTATGTCCATCCTCCTCCACGGTGTTTCTTCCATTGATAATCTCCAGAGTTTCAGACGTCGTCTCGTAAACCTCTTGACTCAAGACGAAACTCGCGCTTCGAGATCCCTTAAAAGCGTGCACATCATGAATGATTCGCGAGGGACCTTTCAAGGACTGATTCTTGCGAAATTCTCGCGATGGTTTCTTCAGCGGTGATACGAAATCATCGACTTTTCTTTGGATGCCCGATGGCACGATTTGTTTGTCGATCTCCAGCGTCGTCGCGCCGTCGTCGCTCTCGCGACGCTTCACGTCGTTGTCGTCGTTGACTCGCTCTTCTGATCGCCGCGACGTCTCGCGCGCTTCGTCGACGTCGACGCACTGACGTACGGAGATCAGACGGCAGCCGCCGTCGTCCCCACTATCCTCTTCGCTGATATACATCCGAAATAACTAGGCGTCGCACGTCATCGTCGCGCTGCAACGCGACGTTTTACCACGAAACAAAACGCGTCAGTTTCCTTCTTTCGACTAGAAAAATCGCCGGCTCTTCGGGATCTCTCATGTTTTATCTCTCCTTTCCTCGGAAACAGACAGGTGTATAGTGATCTCCTAGTTTGCCAAACCGTTTCGTGGGAAATCTGTCCGCAAGTATACACTGATTTGTGAAGTGCGAAGTCGTGTCACATCTATGATGTCCGTGACAATTATTATTTATGATGGACTTTCAGGAAATTCTTATGCGGTGCTTTTCCTTGATCCCTCTTTCAAGCTTCGAACGTCAGAGTTGGATGGCATATGCCAGTTGGCTATTAATTAACGTCTCAGCGTGACGTCTCGTGTCGGTCGAATGTTTGAGCGATCTTCCGTATAATTAGTTGGGAAGAAAGCAATTTTCCTTTCAATGTCATTTCTATTACTGTGTAACTCAGTCGTCTTTTTTTGGACGAACAGCGTACAGACTTATTTAAGGGACTGAGACTAGGATAGTAACAATAATTAACAAGCGCTTTAGGCGTGTAATATATTTTATAAATAAATTTTAGCGTTAATATTTAAAGGAGGTAAGAATCGTGAATAAAGAAGAAATGACGTCAAAAAGGATCGTATATATCCTTATTATTCACAATCGTTAACTGCGAAACGAAGACATCGCAGCGTCTCCAGATTTTTTAAAAATATATTCATTGGATATCTGACCTTTCCGTTATATGCAGATGCATTCGGAATAAAATATACGTTCGAATGCAATTTTCCATTAGCATTCGTGCCACGTCGAGCTGTGCACCAGAAAAAATACACAGGTGCTTCTTCAAACATAAATCATGAAATAATGGTCTTCGCTCTTTACAATTAACACAGAAGCATTCAGCAACAGAAATAAAATTTCTCGCGATAAAGAAGAACTTTTGAGGATCTCTCTTGGGAATTTATTATTATTCTTCTCGACAATAACTCGCTTTTCCAAATTTCGACGTGTTTTCACGTATTTTGTTTTTCGCGACGTACGTCGCTCACTCCAGCATTGCTTTGCGTAAAGTTCAAGAGAAATATTTTCATAAGATAATTAAGATAAGGGTTCTAAATGTAATAAGCTCCGTTGTAAAGTAATTTATCCTTGCGAAAATCAACATCACGCGATCGATCTTCGAGCATGAGTATCGTGCGAAAGAGATCGAAAGGGACAGCGCGTGCTGCGTCGCGCGTAATTACATTATAGTAATTAGTACTCGTTAGATCTCTCACAACGCTTGGAACAACATCGGAGCGCCATAGTGAAAAATCATATTACATTACACACGATACATCAATTCTTACAAACGATGTTAATTATAAGCGCAATTATATTGGAAAATAAGATTGAACATCAACGAAAATCGAGGAAAAATAAAATCTTCACGCAAAACAAAACTCACAGACGACAGTTTAAATTAACACCATTATCAATTCAATCGCAGCACTCATATAGAGCTTCGTGACTAAAATATGTTACTTTTTATCAATTATAATATCGTATCTTTTTTTTGGTTCTATTTTTTTATATTTTCGAGTTGAAGGCAAATCAAGGTAACGTCTTCGGAGGATAAAGTCTATCCATGCATTCCAATTCTCGCGCACCCAAGGGATTCCGTTCTTCTTTTTTTTTTCTCGATTTTCACCTCGATCGATCACTGACGATGAGCAGTGGCTCACCGCTGACTTAGCGTAGGTCGGACACGCGCGAGTGGAAAAAGAGACGCACAGGCGTCGAGCGCCGTTGGCCTACTGCGCCGGTACCTAATCCCATACAGCCGGCACGGTGTACGCGATACGGCACGCCGCGTGCACACACATACACGTACGGGTGGCGGTACTATCGCACAGACGCGTGTGTACACGCGGCTCTACACGAGCAACGAGAGATACACAGGCGCAAGCATCCATTCCGTTCCATTCCGCCATTCCATTCGAGCCGCGCGCCTCACGTCTAAACTCTCACCGGTGCTCGGATCTCTCGCCACCGCACGCCACGCCGTGCTTGTTTCATGCCTCCTTTCGTGTGCGATGCGTGTACACGCGTGTTCATACACGCGCGAATGCGCGTGTGTCGACGACCCACCGCCAACGTCCTCCAATCGGTAGGGACCGATTGCAAGCACTCGCGGCTTGGAATGCCTTTTCCTTTCGGAAACCACCTCGGATCGCGGACCGGTTACGACCGCGATACCGCACACGCACGACCGAGAATTATTAGGAATTATCGAAAATTGATACCAGACTGGGAGGGGCTCGGAAAAGACCCGGGAGGAGCACCGAAGGATAATGCGGGGGAGTCGTGCGAAGGTATTATTTGTTGAGACGGTATTCTTAGAAAACATAAGTGTTTAGGAGCAACGCCAACGGCACTGCTTTGGATCACGATCAGTTCAAAATTGTTCAACTCAGTTTTTCACAAATGGAAAATAAAACTACGCTCGCTGATCGATACAACTTTAGACATCCAGAATTCATTTAGGTCATTCTTTAAAAAAAAAAGTATCAAATTTATTAGAATCAGATTACAGAAAATATTAATACATTATTTTAATGCAACACTATTTAGGGCTCCTGCCTACTCGCTGCAACAATAAATGATTATGACGTCAGAAATGAGAAAAATATATAAAGAAAATTCTTGTAAACTATATTATATATATATATATATATATAAATGCGAGTATTTTTTAATAAAACATTTGCAATCGATAGAATAAAGCTCCCCTTATGTTCCCTTATTTATCAAGGAATATTCATATATTTGAAATTGAATTATGCCTAACCAGAAAACACGCAAGAAGCTGTATGACATTGCAGCTGTCGAATTTAAGATATAAATATGATTTTCTTTTATTTCGAAATAAAAGGAGAGTTTGGAATATATTTCACAAGTGTAGTATATTAAATGCATATATTAGGTATTAAACTTAATTCCTGCCGTTTTTCGTCTCCAAAATTGATTTGTTTTTCGAAGGGAAATATCTTAATCAAAGTATTATTAATAAAGTATTATTAATTAGTAATAAAGTAGAAAATGGAGGAAATTACTTTGATTAAGGTATTCACATTCATCTTCCCTTCGAAACAAATCAATTTTGGAGTCGAAAAACGGCAGGAATTAAGTTTAACAACTAATATATTGTTTTGTTAAAAAATATTTCTATTTTAATATATTTTGTAACAATTTCCATATGTATTTTCTCTCTTCTGATGTTATCAATCTAAAGATGATGAGTGATTAGAAGCCTTAATACGGTATTTTTAATTTTGTTTTTCCTTATACAAAAAATGAATGAAATGTTAGCTATATCTAATTTTTGGTTATATCTTTATATTTCATTTTAATCAAGAAAGGGAGTGTGTAATTCTTTTGAGACTTTTACGAGTATTTTTTTCAGAGGTGCCAAAGGGTTTGCGGGTTATTGCCGTGTCGTGATCCAATGCTAATGCCAATGTTTCGTGAACCTTGCCATTCACTTCATCAGGGCGAGGAGCGCCCTGATACAATTTCAGTCTCTCCCTGATGAAGTGAACGGCAAGGTTCACGAAACGGTGGCATTAACAATGGATCACGACACAGCGATAACCCGCAAACTCTTTAGCACCTCTGGAGAGGAAGTGTGAGTTTAAAAGAATCATAAAAAAATTTACATTTATGACGGTATTTCCATAATTTTCCGATAATTATGGCATGTTTGTTTCGGATGCATATGTGCGGTCAGACATCAATATCAAAGAAAGTGACCCGCATGTTTCATTAATGGACGCAGTTTGCCTTTGTGAAAACATTATCGGACCTGCGCATATCGTTTTCCGTTTGTGAGTTTACGTCCGGTGTAAAGTTTCACTTTGAGGTGCACACTGCTGTAGACCGTCATCATTGGACCGTCACCTATCTTCCGGATTTTTCTTCTTGGCTTGACCGCACGTCAAAGGGAGAAGATAGCGCGCTAATGCTTCCTCACACAATTTCAGAGCGAGCTCGAAAGACATTTCTCTTCATCTTTCTACTTTATACGAATTTATTCACGTGGTACCAAGTTTCTTGAACTCATCTAATAATAACAAAATCCGAGAAGATAAAAACGACGGCGCAATAGTTTTCAAGATCTATTTATATCTTTATTTTAAGAGATATTAACTCGATATCCAAAAGATGTATTCTGTATTCGTGATTAAGATCTTTAGTTTCTAGCCTCTACAAAAAATAGAAAAATCATACGTTTCCGAAGAATAAACAACTATAATAATAATTCGCAAAATTGTATTTATTCTAATAGAAGAGAACTGTGATCGATAGAAGTTTGATATGCAATCATCCTTTCATCATCTGTGAAAGAACTTTCTCTTTTGGAAATGGTTTTCACGATTTTTAAATGCAAACTTTAAAACAGGTGATAAAGATTGATACATTTTAATCCATGGAAGACATTTAGAAAACGTTTATCTGCAAACCGTTTTTATCACGGCTAGTAGTTTGTATACCAAAAAAATGCGCAAACTCTTCTCGATACATGTTTCCAATCTCGATACATTTGATATGAAACCTTTGTATATCTAATTTACATATGTATTTTGAACGGAGGGTGCAGCGAATTCTTGTTCGAGTCGCGTGCGAATCCGTTTACGCACGTGCAGACGGGATTTCATTAATTGCTTGGCGCAGTCCGCCCATTTATTTTGACACGTCTCACGATCCTCTCCGTTGATGATCGCATACGTCACCATTAATTATAACGCACGCAAACAGTACACGATCAGTACGCGCGGATAACGAGCTCAGAGAAATAATCGCCAGCTCGTACACTGCTGAATTATCATAATTCCATGCTAATAATAATTGTTCTTAATGAGCGTGCCTAATATCCGTTTCGTTACAATATAAAATATTAGGCTAATCATGAGATTTGGCGAGAGTAACGAAGTAGTTCAAGATGGACTTTAATAAAATCATTAAAAAGTTTATTAATCTATTGAAGTTAACTTCCTTAATTGAGATTGAAACACTCATCGCCTTTTTGACATTAATAAATTTATACTGAGAAAAATGATAGTAATAAATATAGATTACTGAAATAAAAAGTGCACGATACGTGTGGATTTTTATCATAATTAATAAATAAATATTAAAAATTTAGTATTTTGGCAATATAAACACAGAATTTTGAAAAAAATCTTGAAAGTAACATCAGATTACTCATCTATGTATACTAATGATGGAGAAATTAAAGCAATTAATTAGAAAAGCTCCTATAAATATAATTACACAAAAAGTATGGCACGCGGGAGATAATGAGTATATTCATTTGTGGGCTGATAGACGATTATGCTAAGAGAAAATTTATGTTTTCGTATAATCGTGCGGCAACTCATCCGCGAGTTGTAATGAATAAGTCTCATTTAACACAATCTAATGATTAATTAATTTTAGACAATCGTTAAAAATGCATCGCGCATAAATTCTAGTTCAATCGTCAGATGACATTGAAAAGTACATGCAACGCACGTGAATTAGTCATTGTAATAATCAACTACTTAACTACATGTCGCGACGGATGCATGAAGATCACTGCTAATCTGCATTGAGCGCATTTTTCTTCACGATATCTGATCCCAGTATACGCAACTCTCACCGTCTACGGCTCATTAATTCTCTCTCACGCTATTCGAGAAAAAACCAGTACAGATCCGAACTCCTGTCTTGCCCTTGAATCGATCATGTTGATGAGTGCGACATAATGCAACGGGAACAGGAATCTGGTCGATATTTCAATGTCGGAACCTGTGAATTACCATGTGACACCCGATGCGGCAATAAAAAAAGGGACGTATTCACATTAATCTACCATTATCATCAAATCCATCTCACGTACTCTGAGACGTGTAACTGTACATTGTACATACGCGACGTATTGATTTCAACGCATTATAACGGATTTCGTATACATTCTGTATATGATCGATTGATATGTCCATATATCTCATTTATCTTATGCAACCCAGTGTGGGATAAAAATATCAAAAAATTAAAAAAAAAATTAATTAGTATAAAAATTCGATATAAAGCACACTCGCGCGCAGAAGAACTTTTTTCACAGAAAAAATTTTAAGAAATATTATTAGCAGAACTTTATATATCTAAAAAGATAAACAGCATACATAAACACTTTTACAGAAGACAATGAAATAGTCATTAACACCTGGAGTCTCTTGTTATGTTTCACTTTCATAAAGGAGGCAGCAATATAATAGCCCGGTGCGAGCAATATAATAGCTGTACGGCGTAATAGTCCCTTTTTGTTAAAATAACACTATCTTGCGTTCCTTAATCTAACTAACAAGCCGCTTAAGTAGAATTCCCTCGGTGGCGCGCAACTTAAATTATACGAGCCACTTTCATCGCAAGCATGCACCATTGTATGCACGCGCAAGCATTACATTGTTTGTTACGCGAATGTCGCATTATTCTTCTGAGCTAATGAACTCGTGTCATCGGTTGTAACCTCAACGTCCTTGAGCAAATCCATAAACGCTTGGCGTTCTCATTACGATCGCCTCCTAGCCGCAAATGTCCAACTAGGAATGCAGATATAGCCTGCGTCCTCTGTGCTCTCAGATCCGCTTACGATGATCATATCGGTAATAACTGCTTTCTATGCACAGATTATATTACTGATTGACAGTGATCTCGATTATCTCTCAACAATAGAAAGCTAACGATTCAGTGTCAGCTGGATTTAAGTGTGAAATGAAGATATATTATACAAATCAATTATATAACTGAAATCGAGTTTTTTCATCCAACAATCTGCATTTAGCCTTGTAATAGTATTTATTCTTGTTACGCAACATGTATGAAAGCAAAGATGAATAAATCATGAAGATATTTAAATAACAACATAAAATACATATATCCATATTTTGCTAGTGGCGAAATAAATGTTTCGTCTTGTTACTATTAATTAGTTTGCCGCATTGCAACGTACAAGAAACATTATAGAAAAAATATAAGCAGACAAGAACATCGGTGATATGCAAAAGAGAAAATTATGTAAGCTAATAGACAAACGCAGCATGAGAACTATGCCGGTCGAGGGATCGGCGGTTTGTCGGTTCAGGAATCCGGCTTATGACAATTCATGAATAATAACGTCGTGTAAGGAGGAACCGAAGGTACAGTTATATTTTCCACTCATTTCTACGCAGTACAGGTAGTACACGTTCGAACGAGCATATATGTACGTATGTCGGTACGAACGACGGGTCACCCACTTCGTTTTTCATGAAGAGCACGTACGTGATGTGGCCCTGGCCGACCAGTTCAAGATTCCCGAACTAGGGATAGACTGACCTCGGATATACCGTAACATCAATGAAAAAAATATATTACGGTAAAACTGTAATTTATTTATTCGACGGTAACGGAACGATTGGATGAGACCAAAATGAATCGCTTTTCCAGTTTAGTAGTAAATATTCGAAGATCACAAAATAATTATGATAACTAATAAAAGTAATCCACTTGAAAATTGAAATGTTTAATTTAATAAATATTCAAACACCGATATTCATAGTCGGTATTTATTTAAAACCGTCTTAAGCATAATTTTAAAATGCCACAAACCAATCAGACAGTCGTATTAGCATTTTAAGACATTATTTAAGATAGTCTTGAAATAAGATAACAGACTATGAATACCACTCAAAGATTTATAAGAAAGAATTATAATAACACTTGATAAAAGTAATTCTGAAATGCTCAATTTAATAAATATCCATTTAAAGACCATAAAATAATTATAAAAATTGAAAAAAATCATCCATTTGAAAATATAAAATATTCAATGTCAATGATTTACGTCTTTGCAATTCCTACTACAGTTACTTAACAGATGATACACTCTCGCAGTTTCTTTACTATTATGTAATGATACACTTCTAAATTACATGTATTATCAAATTTGAACGTACGTTCATAATTTACAATTTCATAACGGTGAATGATGGAATTCCTTGACATCGCTCGTTTGTCTCGCGTATGTTTAGACCTCAAGAATGAGCGTACGGTCTTGAATATACGCTAGCCGTCATCAGCGCTTTGCTGATTCACTCTAACAAATCTGTCTGCAGCGCAAAGAAGCGTTTAGCAAACGGGGTTTGCTGAAACTATGCCGAGTTGTCATTCGATAAATACGCGGTGCAACGACACCGTTCCTCGTACGCACGAACGCGTGTGCGTGTGCGAGAGCAGCATGTGGGTTCCCTGCTACATTCACTGGGAAGATATGAGATGGAGAAGGCGCGTTACGCATAGATGATTGCGCGCATAGGTACAATGGGAAAAAAAAATACGCGGTGCACCTCGGAAATATGAGTTAATCGACGGCTCGAAGTAGAGCGAAACCCGCCTCTCATCGTCTCCTAATTCACGCCGGAAGGTGAGCCTCGAGGTGTATGTATGATGACCTTCGCAGGATGTCACCTCCAGTTTCACCTTCCTTTCTCTTCCATTTGGCACCGAAGGCAATGGGTGTGAGAAACGCGTCTCGCTCGTGCGAATGATATTTCAAACATAAGTTCTTTCGGACTGACATTTTCTTGTGTTAAATAAATTGCACGTTTTACAATTCTTGACGGTAGTATTTTAGAGCGCCACTTATTTACATCTATGTACTTTCCAATATCCATACAAAGTTCAAATAAATATATTCTGTTAAAATAACATCATATGTTTAATTACTTTTAGAAACGCGATACAGTATACATATATATTACTTCATTTTAGTAAATTAAAAAAAAATTAATAAAAATAATAAACAAATAAGAAATACTTTCACTATTTATTTAATAAAAACTATCTCTGAAGAAGTTCAACAAGTGCCTCATCTATGTTTTTGATAAATAAATAAAATTTATTTACTTAGGCGATTTAAAAAATTTCTAAGCTAAAGAACATATTATATTGCTTTACGATAAATGCTGGAAAGTGTTTAAAATTATAGACTGCAAAAGGAGCCAGTTGCATGGTCGTAAAACTTTATCGATCGCTTTAGCATTGTTCCCACTGCTCGTTAACGTATCGTTAAACTTCAACAAATACTATAATTGTTTGCGTTCATTATCGTTATTTGCATGGTCACGATACCATTCTTTAAATAAGAGTTCTACTTGGTGACTTTGCAAAAAATTCCTCGGCGTAAGAATCAAAATCGAAATAAAATTCATTGCGATAACAAATATTCCTAGAAGTAGCTATCACGTCATAGAGTGGGAACGACGATAGCGTAATTTGCATGTAAAGCACAATTTCGCGCACAATCGCGCCTTACGTTCCAAGGTCTCTCAGCCTTGTTTATTAGGTTTGTCATGACCCGTTACATTAAACACTAAGAAGGCGGGGCATTTTACGGTTTCTTCCTCGAAACAAGAGTATAAAGCGCATATTGCGTAACACAACGTCGACCATTGTGTTGTAGGACTGCGTGCTATGAGAAAAAGGTAACTCACAGCCGACATTGAATCGCCATTTTTACGGGGCCGCGTGAAATTGTAGAATAACCCTCCGAAGGCCATTCCTCACGAAATGGTTTACAAGTGTAACAGATTTGGAGAAAACAGTTGTTGAAAAGAGAACACGTAATATTTACATAATATTACACAACTCGCATAAAAAAAAACTCGACTGAACATAAGAATTCCAGCTAAACAAATCGTCACAATGCAAAAATATCATTTTGAGCTCATTATTATGTATAAGTTGAAAACAAATAAGTTGAAAAATAAGTCTTGACCATCAATGCATACTTTATTTATTATTTGCAATGAAGAAGAGTCATTATATATATGGTTTCGTTGTTCTCTTATCAACAAAAAAGTATGCGATATAGCTTATCGGTTTTACTTAAAAGTCTTCGAGTCGTTAAAAGTCGATTTTATGAGCATATTGCACAGTAATATTGCGATATCATGCAGTATATTTTCAAGTAAATTGCAGTTGTAAAGCCGAAAACTTTGTGACCAACTTTTAACGATTTCTGCAACAGAGCAGCATCGCAAATCGATTAAACGATAGGGTGTTAATCGTGCAACAGATGTTGCGTTCAGATGAGGACAGTCTTCCTTTTGCCCGAGATAAATCTATCGTGCATTAAGTGGGTGTTACGCGTGGGGTCGAGCACGATTAAGCGATTACACGCTTTCACGCGGCGTAGTAGGCAGTTCAGCGCAATAGGCACCCTAAAATTGGGGGACCAACCCGTACGCCCCCGTAACTGCTACTTAGTACTTAATAAACACACTCGATTGAATTGATACTGAGTAAGCGTTAGTAATTGAACCAAGTGCGAAAGAGCTTTGATCTTATCTCAGGTGAAAACAGGGTTCCATAGTGCATAAAATCGAGAATAAGAAATTATTAAAAATATTAATTTAAAGAACTAAATAAAATAATAATAAAACTTTATATTTAGTTGAAAATGCGACATATATATACTTTGCATTAAATTATTGCATTATGCAGATTATGATGAACGAAGGTTCTTCTGATCATTTATTAGAGCCTTGATTAACAGTATCTATAATTTTCTAATTTCTCTTACAACCAAACTTGTTTATTTTTTTAATTTAAAAAACCGTTAATCTAAGATTTAATTTTTAAACTTATTTAACCATCTGATATGCAGAATCATCTTGACTTGAAGTTAAGGTCCCAACCGAGGTCAACTCTAAATTAAGAAGCTCGGTAATTACGGTCTGGATTTTTGTATAAACACTCGAAGTAAAATATTGCGAAAAGGATGTTCCGTCTATGCGGTATATCAGATAGCGGTCAACACATCGTCGTCTTGATTATCGCGTGACGATTACGATGGAAAGTTGCGCATCAAGTACGGTGAATTAACGAGCATAACCGCCTTGTGCCGATTTGCGCTTTTGCAATTGGATTTTGAAACGGTTTCCCGATCGCGATTTGTGACACGCGCTTAACGCTAGTGGTATCGAAGAGCACGTTGACCGGATGTAACGTGTGGTCGTTCCTCTCTCACACGTGGATATTAATGTAATTACTTATATTGAAGTAAATATAAAACGATGATTCGCATTGACGTTATCAAATCATTAAAACGCGTTGTTGAATTTAATTATTATTTTAGAAAATAAACAACATGATTGATTAACTATGATATTATACGATTACAAAATTGCATCCTGTTCGTAAAGTTAAGTAAAATACAGTAAAAAAAAAACATTTTATATTTGTGTTAGAAATAGTCCACTCAAGTTTTTGTTAAAATTTTGTGTTGAATTTTTAACATATCCGCGAATGTTAGTTTAACATAATGTAATTAATTTATTTCAATATTTTGTGTTAAATAGATATTCAATATTTCTTAGTGTTAAAATAACACAATTTATAAGTGAGTGAACAAATAACATAAGAATAATGTTTTTAAATGCTACGATACATAAAATGTGTTAATTTAACATATTATAATGTTAAATTTATTAAAACATGATAATTTTAATGAAGAAATATAATTCCTTACAAATTGTATTATAATATGACGTGATATCTGAAAGACATCTTGATAAACATCTTCAGGACATCTTTGTTCGTATTTTGGACATTGTTTTTTGGGTAATCAATTATTGGTAAAAAAAAAAGCATTAATCGAGTACTTAATAGTATCACGAGCAAGATTCCGTTTTCGTATACACTGAGCTGCATTTCGGTCACACGACTGTTGCTACTTTCACGATCGATCGATCGTTACCAAATTCCTCAGAGTACGTTACACTCAATGCCGAGTGTTCAAACACGTTCGCAACAATCGCGCCGCGATTCGCGAAGTAATGGCGCGACGGCGGTTTCTAAACTCAATGGAATTTCTTTCTTAGAAGTAGAATCGACCATAATTTCGTGAGTTGCAATTGTCGCCATTATAGGTGCCGACATAATGCTTCGTTCTTATTCCTGGCGTAACTTCCTCGCCTTTTCCGCCGGCGGTGCCCCATGTAATTGGGTTACGAGAACGACCGTCTACATTGTTACGAGTACTCCTCCTTGGCAGTCCTTCGACATTATCCTGTTCCACCATCGTGTTAACAACGTTCTGTACTTTGATCGCAGCTCTAACTAGTTTTCGTCGCTTACTTCGCTCAAGGTCTGCGATAATTTTTGCATTCTTATCAGCAACTGCATTATACGCTCGCCAGTATTTATACAATACTCTACAGTCGCCAATATTTACACAATACTCGTACAAAACATTCGCGAAAAAAAACCGAGGCGGCCGCTGTCACGAAATATGTCTCGAGTATCTTAGTAAATGTCTCTCGTAACATTATATAAAATTGGTCACACCAAATATTAGTTCCCAAAGACACATATAGCGACATCAAGAAGTCTTTTGCAAATAATTAGATGGGCGCACGTTTCATCGCTATTATAAAATTTACGGCGGCTTCAATTGATGCCCCAGCCGTTGAGCAGCGTCGTGTAATTACTCGATGCTCCATATACAGCTCGCTCGTCGTGCAGGATTGAAACGCGTGCGAATCATTCAATAATAAATCGCCAATAACTTCGTTCCAGTTCCGTCAAGATGACCCAAATAATGCACTTTTCGACCATCGCGGCAATAATCGGTGACAATTATGACAGCGTGTGGGTAGCAATGGGGGTTATTGGGCCGCGTAAGACGTAAAAGAAAGGAAAAAAAAGGGGGAGGGTACAAGAGATGGGTACGTTTTTGGATAATGACCCACGCGCTCGAGCGCATCCTGCATGAAACGGATAATTGAAGTGGGTGCACCGTGATTAATTAACGTCCACGCACGACCGACCGTTGCACCGTCGGCCGATCGGCTTTTATATCTCGTTGATCGTTCGCCCGACGTTTCGCTGTGAGACTGATTAATTAAGTAACAACTGTCTGTCGGATCATCGATGGGCCTTTATTGCGCCCTGAAACTGTCTGTACTACGCGTAATACTTCGACATTACCGTCGAGAGAAAGTTTAGTCTTTCGGAAAAAAGGAAAACACCCGTGGAACGCCAATTTCTTTCGCAATAAATTTTTTACGATATGAATCAACCGAGGACCAACGTATTATTATCGCACTAAGACTCGTGATATAAAGCTGATAGCATAACATTTATAATTATTCGACTCATTTGATTGCTATTCCGAATTTCATGTAATCGCGTTTAATGAAGCTCATGTGTATGGAAATACTTGTGCTGTCTGGTCACGTCTCTTTTTATATCTTTCGAATATTTCCACATTTACATGCGATGCGATTGTTCTCTACGTCTCAAACATGTACTTTCACTTTAAATTATATCTCTAAATTACAATTACAAGAAAGTTAATTATTTTTAATTTTTACAAGTAATCAATATATAAAAATTTTATAAACAGAAAAGAATTTATCAATTTAATTGACGGCCTTCTCTGATAAAAAATTAAAAAAATATTTGAGAAACTATGCTCACAATATCAACGACTGTGGAAAAATTTTGAGAAATCATTTGGGAAACGGTCAGTTCAAAGATCAAGACCGCAATAAATCCCATCAACATCCGTTATCAAAGAACGGAAGTAAGAATCCGTGGATATGCTACCGCGACATTAATTGATAAGAAAAGACATTGGTATGTACTTAGTAGTGGATATTCAAGTTTCACTCGCTGTATAGAATGTTAATCGACTCTCCATCATTTATCTTACCAAGTAGTAAGTGTACGACTTTAATTACGGAACTTATTTAGAAAAGCAGCCTCCGCTACTTTAAATTAATGATCACGATCAAACTAGCTCATTACATATCGGCGAGATTAACTAGGCAGCAGATGTCAAGAAAAAAATAATTATCGCTATTACACGCACTTGCCTTTCCTCCTGCTATTTTAATTTTCGCACGACGCTTAGTCGATTATGAAGATTTGTCGGTTAGTGAAACATTCAAAGGAAACCCCAGCAGGCGGCGCCACGAGATTAGCCGATCGACTTACCGATCATAGAGAGAGCTCTAACGATTTAAAGCAATTTATTGGCAACTGTTGATTAAAAGTCTCAGACTATTTTATATAATTGATAAATTATTTCAAAATATAAAAAGATAAATATTTAGAAAAAGGTAAATATACGTTTAATATTACCCAGATAGACAAATACCTCCACGGTATTAGTACGGTGAGCGTACGGCGTACTATGCGTGCCGATACCGTACCTGTCAGGTACGTGCGTACCTA